>NW_025048699.1:192500-222500 GCF_018831695.1 Puntigrus tetrazona
CTCTCTCTCTCTGTCTCTCTCTCTCTCTCTCTCTCTCTGTCTCTCTCTCTCTCTGTCTCTCTCTCTCTCTCTCTCTCTCTCTCTCTGTCTCTCTCTCTGTCTCTCTCTATCTCTCTCTCTCTCTCTCTCTCTCTCTCTCTCTCTCTCTCTCTCTCTGTGTACCGCAGGGACCCGTGCCATGCTGTGTTGGGTGGCACCCATGTGCCCTCGTCTGCTGACTCCTACACTTCCATTGTGAGATTTATGCTAAATATGCATATCTTAATTGCATTATTCAAAATAATTAGCTAATATATTTTTGCATAATGACAAGGTAAGCAAATAGTGTCTCTGTGCTCTGTGTGCTGTGGCTGAGAAACTTTGCAAAATTAATAGACTCCCAAAATTACTAATTACCTCGTTTTTCCCAGGGTTTCAGAGAGGACTCGTTTTCCTCCCAAGTGCTGCAGCTAAAGATCTTCACACTGTGTGTGTGTGTGTGTGTGTGTTTGTGTGCATGCGTGTGTGTGTGTGTGTGGCAGTAATTTATCTACAGCCTGTGTGTATATAATACATTATAATATAAATGCATTCTTTCATAATGCCTTGTAATACACTTTATAATCAGAGCAGTGTTTTCTTAAATCATTGTAAACACAGTTATAAAACATAATGTGCCTATTTTTAACTACACCTTTATATAGCGTCCTGCATTATAACATATAAATAGCATATTGACTTTTTCATTATAGTGATTTAGAATGCATTAATGCATTTAAGTTACCGAATATTGGCTACACATATAGTTTTTAGTAAAACGCGTTATACTCCAAACAACAAATATGTTAGTATTATAATGCATTGACATGTACCTGTTTTACTTTTTATATTGTATAATGCATTATAATACAAATATACCATTTGTAATTTGTTTTATGAAATGCATTATGATCCATTATGCACTTTAGCTCTGTAACCATAGATATTTAAGTATAATAACTTATTACACATGCCTGTTTTGACTATCTTTACATAGTATAATGCATTATAGCATGTCAGAAATTTTTTTATGCTTTTCTTATGTTTAATGAAACGCATTATAGTTCATTATACTGTTTAGCTTGATAACCATATATATATGGTATAATGCATTACATCTGTTATAACATGTTTTAACTGTTCCTTTTTATAATGTAATGCATTATAACATAGCAAACAGCATTTTTATTATAATAGTGCATTATATGCATTTTACATTTTATCAGTAAAAGCATGTATGTGAAATTGTTACCTATTTTTTTTATCTACGGCCTTATATAGTGCGTGGAATTATAACATTATAAATAAACGTTTATCGTTTTGTGAAATGCATAGAAGTATTATGAATTGTAATAATTGTACCTATTTTTGGTTACGCCGTTATGTATTATAATGCATTATGGCATATCATAAATACACATTTTTTAATGGGTTTTCTGAAATCCTTTATAATGCATTATGCTCTTTAGCGCTATAACCATGAATATGTAAGTATTATAATGCGTTATAACTGTTGCTGATCTACAGTACATGCTGCACAATGATATCAATTAATCTTACTCCAGATAATGAATATTTTCTTTATTTGTGGAAAGTAGCGAACACTTATCTTCCTGAAGATGAACTGGCCTCTCAAGTCGAGTGCATTATTTAAACTCCAGCTTTTAAAGCACAAATGCTGTTTTCTTACCGCACCATAATCACAGTAATTAATAGAGCGCTTTCAGTATCTCTGACTATCAGGTGCTGGTCGTTCATCAGCGCGGCGTTAATGAACGTTTGGGCTGGAGGTTCCCAGGCTTTATTAAAAGCTTTGTGGAGTTCCTCGTTCCCCGCTTTTCCACCAAAACTCATTTCTTTTGTAAAGCTGATCATTTCAGCAGAAAGGGAGACACAGTTTAGAAGGTGTTAGTCATTTTTAACAGGTTTCTAGAGAGTTGTGGGTGGTTGCCAGGGCGTTGCTAAGCAGTTAAACTGTATTCTGCCTGTTTGTTTTCGTTTATTATTATTATAAAATAAAAAAAAAATCCTTTCTATGTGTACTGCGTTAGACTAACTGATACTTGTCATATTATTTGCATATCATTGCTTTTTTGTTTGCTTTTGATTTGTTTCAGTTTTTCAGTTACTTTGGATAAAAGTGACTAAATGACTAAATTTTTAAGGTGTGCTTTCTAGTTGTTTTGCAGGTTGATTATTGGTTGCCGGATGTTGCTATGCAGTTTCTGACATGTTCTATTGGGAGTGAGTGGTGGTTGCCAAGGAGCTGCTATGCAGACGTTAAGCTGTAGCAGGTTACTAGGGTATTAGTGGTGGTTGCCAGGGCGTTGCTATGCCATTTATAACATGTCCTGAATGTTATTAACGGGTTTCTAGGGTGTTATATGTGGTTGCTGTGGTGTTGCTATGGATTTTCAAATGTGTTCGTAGTTTGTTGTGAGTTGTGGGTATTGCTATGCAGTTTCTAACATGTTCTACATAGTTGCTTGCAGGCTTCTAGGGAGTTAGTGGTGGTTGCCAGGGAGTTGCTATATGCAGTGTCTAACATTTTTTGAATGTTATTAAAGTGGCTATGAGATTACTGCTGGTTACCATGGTGTTGCTATATAGTTTCTAAGTAGTTTACAGGTATCTAGATAGTTGTGGGTGGTTGCCAGGTTGTTGCTAAGCAGTTTCTAAGGTGTTCTGACAACTGGGGCATTATTGGTGAATTCCTGGGCATTGCTATGCATTTAATGTGTTCAGAATAATTGGTAGCAGGTATCTAGGGTGCTATTTTTGGTTGCCAGGGCGTTGCTGTGCAGTTTCTGTGGTTTCTATGAATAGCCTAGTTGCTTGCCGGTTACTAGGGTGTTATTTGTGATTGTTAGGGAACTGCCGTGCATTTAAGGGGTTCAGAATAGTTTGCAGCAGGTTTCCAGGGTGTTGCTATGCCGTGGGTGTTTAGAGTAGCTGATATAAGGTATCAGAACAGAACATGCATTTTTTTTTTTAGGTTTCTAGGGTGTTCATTTTAGTTGCCAATCTGTTGCTAGGCAGTTTTTCAGATAGTTGTTTGCAGGCTGGTAAGGTGTTATTGGTGGTTGCCAGGGTGTTGCTATGCGGTTGCTAAGTTGTCCTGAAGAGTCATTCATGTCTGTTAATTGAATACTTTGTGTTGAAGGTTCGATTGCGTCTCTCAGACTAATAAAGCTCAGATATTTCCACAGCGAGGCATCCAGCCGCTGTCAGAACTAACGCTGATGTCTTCCTGTCACATTCTTAATTAAGGTACTCAGTGGAAAGCATGAATAACGAAGAGCTCCGGTCTTAACGAGACTCCGTTTTGGCACCGTCTCAACGGCTGCTATGACAACTCGGCGGCCTATAGCAGCGGTCGTCAGACAGCGAGCGGCGTTAGAGCCGCTGCCCCAACAACACAATGGATCACAACTTCATGGATCCCCAATTTAGACTTCAGCCGGGGCGTTTAAGGAGGAACAGCGGATTCGGGCCTGCTCGGCGACTCACGGCGGATCGGTGCCACCTTAACACTCGCTCGCTGCCAGTGAGGCCAGCTTTGTTCAAACTGACAGGAATTGGCAGGCAGCCATTTTGTTCGCAAATTTACATAAACGCCAAATGGTGTCTGTTTCCTGTAGGTCTTCTAGAATTCTCTTTAAGCGGAGCTCGGCGTGTGTGTGTGTGTTAGCTTCATCAGGACACACTCCTCATCCCTGTTGTGAAGTCGATGAGCTTCACACCGATGCATATGCATCGTGCCGTAGCTTATTTTAGCCGGATTATTCCATGACCCCATGAAACAACGGACTGTCCTGCATTTCATGCTTTTACTGCTTCGTTTTTGTGAGGGAACGTCCACAAAACCTGCAATTTCGCCCTAAAATCACAAGAAAGAAATTTAAAATTATTCAATTAAATCTTTTTTTTTGTTTTTTGCATTTCATGATAGTTAGGCACAAAACTGAAGCGTTACAGAAATGAGAATATTAAATGAAATGTGCTTAAATACTGTAGTTGAGCTAATATAATTATTTTAACAATGATAAATAGTCACAGTAGTTGTTTTTTTTTTCATTATTAGTTGTTAATTGTAAATTATATTTACTTGAATTACATTTGTTTTTAGTGTCACAAAATATAAACAATAGATTTCCTATTTTTAATCTGACAAATGCAACTATTGCATAAAATTGCAACAATTGCATAAAACACTTAAAAGCTATTTTATATTGTATAAATATATATTATTTATTAAAATGCATATATGTAACTACCTTATATTTCAATGAAATTATCAAGTATCATTTTAAATATTTTACTATAATTTATAGATTTTATTTTTATATTTTATTTTATTATTACTATTACTTATATTGTCGTTTAGGGACATCTTGAAACGTTGTTGTTTTTGGGGGGAAAAAAGCGCATGCATTTTGAGCGAAATATTCCTTCGTGACCATACTGCGAGCAAATCTCAGCGCTTGAAGGTGAAATGCGGCCCGGGCTTGTTTTCATTTTTTTATTTCTCATCCCGATGAAAGGTCCGTCGCCGTTATCTGTTTCTCTTCAGACGGAGAGCAGCCGAGGTGCCAAGTTCACCGCGAACCAGTGTTCCCGGTAATAGGCGTCTCATTATTTTTGAATAACATCAGGTGCACAAATATTTAAACAAGCATCTGCGAGATGAGAGGAAAATCATGCAAATACGAACAGGCCCTGGAAATGAAGGATTGTGGGATGCGGGCGGCGGCTGACATCTTGGCACGGCGGGCTGATCAATTAGTCTAATCACACCAGTGTCAGCGCTGAGGTTGCATTAATATTCAATTAATGGTCTGAATCCCTCCTAAAGCTTCTAGAGGCTTCCAGCGGATCCCATACCTCGTTCTCCCATTGGCTGCCTGGCGGTTCATCGCCATGGAAATACCAATCGGTGTTGATCTGGTGATGATCGCTGGCCTCGGGCTCTGACCGACGCTCCCGGGGTCCTTACTGACCACAAACGCGTTTACCAATAAACCAAACTCGCTTTATTCGAGAGAAAGTCACGCTGGAGAACCGATGCTATATAGACACTGTCTGTGTTCTGCTTTTCTTTTCTTTCTCCCCCCCTCAGTCTTCTCTCTCCCCCAGAGCAGTTTCTCCTGGAGCAGATGGATGTTGTTGAGGCTGTGTGTGTGTGTGTGTGTGTGTGTGTGTGTGTGTGTGTGTGTGTGTGTGTGTGTGTGTGTGTGTGTGTGTGTGTGTGTGTGTGTGTGTGTGTGTGTGTGTGTGTGTGTGTGTGTGTGTGTGAGAGAGAGATTCCAGTATTCAGCTTTTCCAGGTCAGGGAGGATTTGGTTCTGCCTGGCTGCCTGGTTTGGCCGTTTACTAGGGTTAATTAGTTAACGTTGTTAATGTGTTATTTTAGTTTTTAGGTTGTTAGGCCCTTGACCACTTTTTTGCAAGGGTAAACAAACATAATCAGATCTTTCTTTTTAAAAATAAAACCGAAACTGTATTTTTTTTTTTATTTTAAATGTAACATAAAAAGGTCAGGCTTGTTTTACTTAGTTAAGCGTGTACTAAAGTAATAAAAAATCTATGTGTGCATCTAAGAAGAAAGAAAAAAGGCTTAAAAAAAGGAAATGAAGATATAAAATAATAATAACAAAATAATAGTGTCTCAAGATAATGGATTTTTTTATTTTCTTTTAGTTTAACTTTTACTAATATAATAAATACAGAATGAAAAAAAGAAAACAAATAAAACTATTACTTTTATTTATATACATTTTTAAATTAGTTTTCTTGTCAATTAGCTGAAATAATGTAAAATAAAATTATTTAAAAAAATTATATATATATATATATATATATATATATATATATATATAAATTGGGAGCATTTTATTTAGATTAACTTCAATAAAAAAACCTTCTGATGCATAAAATAAACATCAACTAAAATAAAATGAAATATATAAAACTGCTTTTATTTAAGCTACTTTACATAGAAACATTGCTCATTTGTATTTAGTTTAACTTGTACTAAAATAACAAAATTGGAAATAATTATAGATTCTATAGAAATATAAAATAATGATCAAGACTTAAATTATGACTAAAAATCTAAATATATAAAATGTTTTTATTTCAGTTAATATTTCTTTATTTCGAATGGGTTTTAGTTAATGGTAATAACCCTGGTTCATACGACATACCTCTTTCAGGACTAGTATCGTTTTACCAAATACTGAATAGCTTTAATCCACAAACATGTATTTCTGTTCTGGTACAAGCACACGTTTGTGTTTACTGTCTAAATGATGATATACAAAGCGCTTCATATAACGCTAATTATAATGACTACAAACCCGAAAGCATTTTCAGACTTTAAACAAACATTATTTATGATGCTTTTCTCTTTCTGAAACGAGGACGTCTCCGGATATAACATAAAAAGCGAATGAATAAATAAAAAGTGTTTTACTCCGTCTCTCTTTGTCTGTGTTAGTGTGCATGTGAATGTTTGTCAGATCTGTGCCGTTCAACCTCTGGCCTTCTGAGAACTTCGCCATCTGTTGTGCTGCGAAAGTGGAGCACGTTCTGCGAAGCGACTTCTCCTTCACGCCGAACGCCGCTTTCTCTTCCGCGGCGCGCCGCTTTCCTCTCTTTGTCTTTCGGCTCCCGCGTCCGAAGCAGGCCTCCCGGAGCAGACAAAACGGATGAAAGATTCACGAAGGAGGTGAACGTTGGGCTCCAAACGCTCGTCTCGCTTTCACCTGTGGCCCACCAGACGGCAGAACCGGTGTGTGAGCACAGGTTGAGCCCAGACAGCACCAGGTACCGTGTGTGTGTGTGTGTGTGTGTGCAGACGGGTCCCACGGGGCGAGGCTCTACAGCTGTAGACAGGCACTGAATTTGCTGCATCTGCTGTCCCGACATCTGCAGACTGGGCCGAAGACACATGCTCTGTCTGTATCTGTCTGTCTCGCTGTGTGTGAATGTACACTTACACTGCCAGAGGAGAAGACCCCACTTATATTAATAATACAAGGATTATTAACAGATAGTACATTAGTATGGCGTACATTATAGATGCAGATTTTTATGTGTATTATATATTTATTTTTTAATGCATTTGGAAGATGTTTTTTTATTATAATGTAAAATAATTAAAATTATAATATCTCAATAAAAATTTTTTGGGGTAAATTTAATATATATTTTATATAATTAATATAAAAATGTATTTTTATATATACATTATATATTTTAAATATATAATAGTTTTTTTCATTGTAATTGACAACAGATAAAAAAAAAATATATATATATATATATATATATATATATATATATATATTTATGGTTTTTTTTATCTGTTGTCAATTACAATGAAAAAACTATTATTTTGTTATAGTGTTAAATAACTAAAACTATATCTTGATAATAAAATAACTGCTTAGACTTAGACTTTTTTCCCCATTAAGTCGAGTTACCTTTATATTTCTATATATATATAGTATATATATATCAGTTCTGTTTACATAGTATCTGCGCAATCAAATTAAACGCTGGAAATTTTGCTAAAGGAATCAATTTTGGGGATTTGAGAATCAAAAACATTCGAATCGATTATGATACGATGTCAAGTTTTCCTTCTCTCTGGAGTGTTAAAGCTGTTGGTGAACAGATGAGATCCCTAAAGTCTCAAAACCAAAGAGATATTCTTTATAAAAGTCATAACTTGACCACGCCCCCTAAAAACGACTCGTTTAAACACGCCCCCACTTCTCTACGTCACAGAGTGGGTTTATTTGCATAACTCCGCCCACGTGTTTACACAAAGAAAGGAGGCGGAGCTGTTATTCCGTCTGTAGTGTTGCTGCGGGCGCCATGTTCTGGAGACGCTGTGTTTCTCGGTGAAAGTCATTACTTTATTAACTCTAAATCAGCGACGCTGTTCAGAGCAGTCGAACAGAAATATTAGAGTGTGTTCAGAGCGACTATAAAGTGAGTCAGGAACCGTCTGCTGCTTCTGACTCACAACCTACTTTTTGTTATTAAAAGACCCTGCTACTAACTATTCAGTCATGAGTTCTGAGCAGTGAAGAATACAGATCAGATCACGAATGCACACATAGTGTTACGTTTCTACAAGTCACTATAATCAGTATGTCTCCTCTGGATGCAACAAATCTCTTATTTGTAATGTTTTTTATTGTTTTAGTGTCTCTGCATCACGTTATGATAAGGGACGTAACAGCTACTCGCCTCACCTGTGTGAGAATCTGGAACGAGTGTGAGATGAGTTCATACAGTGAGTGTCTGGTGTGTGTGTGTGTGTGTGTGTGAGGATGTGGGTCAGGTCTGTGTGTGTGTGTGTGTGTGTGTAACAGCTGTGCTCCGGCTCGAGTGCTCGTCTCTCAGAGGGAAGCGAGGGTCCAGGTGCCTCGGCTGTGGCGTCGCCCGCAGTGCCGCCGTCGGCTGAGAGGGACGGAAGAGCTAATCAGGCAGCAAAGCACTTCTGACGGACCGCAGAGAAAACGCAGCCGCACAACTACTCAGCACCCCGCTCGCTTCATTTCGCCCGCGGGAAAACCCGCCGGAGGGCGCCAGCGCCGCTTTGATGGCCGAGCTGCGACGCACGTTCAGCATAATGCAGCTTTCATCCGCCCATAAATAAAACTTCGACGGGCCAATCGGCGTTTTAATCGAACGAGACGCACAAACGGCCGAGCCGGAGAACGACGCCGTCGACCCGTTGACGGCTCTGTGAAGAATAAAACGAAGCTGCTTGTCCGGGACGGTCGGGTGATGTCTCGACGTCTGTGCGAGCTGCGGCCGTCCATCAGTGCTCATGAAAACATCATTTATTCATCCTTTATGCATTATTTACTTCTATTGTCAGCGGTTTAATTAACGCCAGCGTTTTGTGTTTATAAGTCAATCTGCTAGTCTTTATCATAGTTGTTGTATTCATATTCTGTTAGTTTGTTGAATTCAGATTCAATCACAGAAAGAAGTTCGGAAAATAGTTCATTAACGACTAAGTAAATATATATATATAAAAATTACATTTCTGCCTTTGTAATTTCTATATATAAATGAATATAATTTTAAGAATTTAAATGTTAATATATTTTATTGTATAATGTATAACTATCATAAATTATATATATATATATATATATATATATATATATATATATATATAGTTCTTAAAATTATAGTTATTATAGTTTTTGTACTTTTGAAATACATATTTATAGTAGTTCTTAAATTATTATATTCATATATATATTTGAATATAGAAATGTGTGTATATATATATATATATATATATATATATAAAATAAAATTTCTGCTTTTGTAATATATATATATATATATATAAATGAATATAATTTTAAGAACTTAAATGTTAATATATTTTATTGTATAATGTATAACTCATAAATTATATATATATATATATATATATATATATGTATATATATATATATATATATATATATATATATATATATATATATATATATATATATATATATATATATATATAAAATGAATATATTTTGAGAAAAAAAAAAATATATATTTTTATATAGAATTATATAACTGTAAATATACAGGATATTGCATATATTGTAATTAATATTTTATTCAGCAAGAGTGAATTATATTAATCAGAAGTATCTGTAAAAGACATTTGTAAAAAAAAAAAAAAAAAAAGAATCTAAATATTTCTCATTCGAATAATAGTGTTCTTTTAAACTTTATATTTATTTTATTTGCTTGTTGGTTTTACACATCCAAACTAATCAAACACGTGTGTTTTCGTATAAAAAAACCCTAAAAACCATCCAAGTATTGCTGTCTTAATTCCACCTGAGTAAAAACAAAGTCACTCGGAACTGAATGTACTGTCTTGACAATTGCATGTAATTCTTTCTTGTAACTACACTAACACACCGAATGCACGCCATGGATCGCGTCTATGTGCTGTTTTCCAGAAAAAGCCGGCTCTTCTGATCTGCAGCTGTTCTCTGTGGTGCTAAGGATCCAGCAGGTGTGTGTGACTCCTCAACAGGTCATTCATTTTCACATTTACTGACCCGAGCTTCGTTACCTGCTCGTTCCCGTGCCTTTTTGATTCCTATTGTTTCTTTGAAAGCAATTACAGAACAATAGCATGTGTAATTAAAGCATAATCATGTAATGTGAGGCCACGGCTTCACTCAGGGACAATTAAAACACACACACACACACACACACACACACACGTAATCGCTCTCTCTCTCAATTCAGGTGTAGAAAAGCACCCGTGGTGTTGGTTAATGTTCACTAATGGCGCATGTTTGTGGTTTTCAGATTCATATTGTGTCACATTCTGGCGCAGACGTCTATTTCGGTCTCCTCTGAATCACAATGAGCTTGAAATCTGTGACCGAGGCGTTCGAGCAGCTCTCAGTCGGGTTAAATTAAAGCTGCACCTCCGTATCTGATGAAGATCCCAACAGAAGGTGACTATTAATAACAGCCCGACGAAGGTTAGTAGCGACAGATAATAGATGAGCGTTATTGGAGTTCTGCTATTGATCTGGAAGCATTAGCGTTCCATAAACTGTATATAATAATAAATAAGCTAAGATGATGCTTTCGGCCACTCCAACTTTCAGCAGAAATACTTCAAATTAGTTTAATGACTGACTTCGAAAACATTACGTTTAACAACAATAACCGTATACAATAACAACAAGACCTTTTTCCCTTTTATTTAGTACTTTTGTCTGGAACACATCTATATTTAGTTAATTTTATAAATGCATCACTGACAGTCCGTTTAATTACATGCATTTAATGCAATAAACGTTAATGAATTATACAGATAATGCCTTTGAAGCCTAGGACCTTTATACATTCTGTAGTGCACTATATGCGTTTCATTTTTATTATTATTCTCATATTTTTATGTCATTATTTATTTATTTGCTTTCCGGTCCATTATGCAGAAATGGCACAGTTGCTCTCTCTATGTATAAATGTTATATTTCATCAAAAATAATCAGTCACACGTTACAGTATGACTCGTTAATTAACTATGTTAATTTACATTAAGAATCAATACTTCTTCGGCATTTATTAGGTGCAGTTAATGTTCATTTCAGCAATTTATGCCAACGCACTAATGCAATATTAAAGTGTTCGTTAACGTTAGTCAATGCACAGAGAACTAACACGAATTGCATTTTTATTAACTAACATTAGCTTAATAAATAATAACAAATGCATTCATGCACTAAATTAATTGTCTGTTTGTTCATATTAATGAATACAGTAACAAATAACACCTTATTGGAGTGTTATCAAACCATAACTTTTTTTGTTTTGTTAATTGAATTTCAAATCATTTAAAACACGCATAAATATGCATGCATGCATACATGATGTATCATTAATTATATATCTCAATATATATATATATATATTACGTGACTTTGTTCTACGTCTTATACTGATTATTCCCTCATATGTGAGTCATATATACATATATATATATAACCCAGACTTTCTTTTCTCTCATTTTCTTCTCTTCTTTTTCCATAAATGTGACAACAGGATCACGATTTGTCATTTTTTTGGTACACATCCAGTTAGAAAGCTCGTTCGGTCCTTCTTCCATCTGCGTCTCTCTGGTCGTTTCTGCTCTGTGTTAACGCGTGCGTGGCCACTTCGCCGGCGGCGCGCGGGGTCCAAACTTCATCTCCCTGCGTTCGGCTGATTGCGTGAATAATTTGGGAGTAATTACCGCCGACGTCATCCCCGCCTCCCCCTCCGACAATTACAGAGATGCTTCACACAGACCCACGTTTGTCAGAGGATCAGAAAACAACCTTGTCCTGATATATCAATCATCTCGCTCTAATTAGCGGATGGATTCGCTGCCTTGTAACTGTTATTAGTGTATTGTGTGTCTTCTAATGAAACCAATTGAGCTGTTCATTTCGGCTCAGATGCAGGCGACTCTTAAGAGGCGATTGAGCGCTTTATCAGATGGGTCCTAATTATCAGACCTCTAGCCGCACGCGCACACACACACACACACACACACACACAGAGCAGCTCTGATCATCCGAAAAAGTCAAACATCACACACTTTAGTGCTCTCTTGCGCGTCTGGGATTTCAGATGTTGAGTATTGATCGATCGGAAAGCACTTTCAGCGGAAGTCAACGAGACAAAAATACTTTTAGTAGTCCTCTGTTTAGGTGCTCTTTCGGGAAAAAATCCAGCATAAAAAAAACACAGTAACAACTTTTTATGTTTTACGGTTTCAACTCAAATTTACAGTTACATACCGTAATTTCTTTAACTGATATAATGTTAATATGCCAATATATTAAAGTACTGAAATCTGTTTTGAGCTTTTTGAAATACGCTGATAATCACCAAAAAGAGGTGGTCACATGATGAACCAAAGCCCGTCACAAACAGATTTTAAATATGAACATGTATAGAAAGCGCTCGGCGTCATTCACTAAAACACTAAACACCATCACGGTGAGACTGAAATATGCAAAAAAAACATTAATTAAACAACATTAGATGCAGCAAACAACCCTAAAACATAACTGGTAAGAAAAACTAAGAACTTTCTCTTTAGAGAAAGAAAAACATCAAATACTAACTACATTTGAAATGCGATGCAGGGAATCCTGGGAACGCAGTTTTATACAGGAATTTATCGTTAACCATTTTAAGTTTTTGCTGTAGCGTTTTTTTTCTGTTAAAAGCACATTTTTTAGAGTTCTTCAGTGAGGCGTGTATCATACGTCAACATGTCATGTTAAACGACGTTTAAAGGAATAGTTCACGCAAAAGTTAGTTTCTCCATCAGATCTGGAGAAATGTCTCAACAGTGGATGCTCTGCGGTGGATGGGTGCCGTCAGAATGAGGGTCCACACAGCTGATGAAAACATCACGATAATCCACAGCACTCCAGTCCATCAAAGCTAAAATAAAATGTTTTTTGACTGCAATGCGTAATTCATAATAACTCTTCCTCCAGTGGAAAAGTCCATCTCAAAATCCAGCCCCGTGTTTGTTTCTAATAGCTGTTTTGGCTTGTATATGATGCTTGATCTGTGCTGATTTCTCTCCTGATTCAGACTAGACCGTTTTACATTTTCACCGTTGGACGTGTTATTATGGCTTATGTACTTTAGCTAAAGTTTTGAATTCATTCTGACGGCACCCATTCACTGTCATTGCTGAGACAATGCTGACGAGGGCCATTTTCAGCTATTTAATACTGTCGCTTTAATACTGAACCGTTGCGTGGAAAAGAGCTTCGTCTTTGTTTTCCACCGCATGCATGTTCGGCAGAAGGGTGAGGAACCGATGACAAAATGTTAAATCGCTAAACTATTACAAAAAAAAAAAAAAGCCACTTGTTTCTAAAAGTGTTTTCACGAGCAGGTGCAATAACACACGCAGATTACATTCACTATAATAACTCTGATGGAGGAAAAAGTGGTATTTGGAGAGAAAAGGAGGAGCGAGAAACACACTGACAGATCATATGATCTCCTCTCACTCTCAAACACCTGCGAAAGAGTGTGTGTGTGTGTGTGTGTGTGCGTGCGAGCGCCGTGAGTGCTTTAGCGTAGCGTTTAGCCTGAATCTGACAGGGTGCTAAGAGCGGCTGTTTTTACCCCCAGTGAAACACAGAGAGAGATGTGGAAGTGAAGATGGCAGCGGGGCGGTTTTGGCAGTGCTTGCAGATCTTAGTGCTAAACGTGACGCGGTGTAAAGTGTGAGCTTACGTGTGTCGCCAAATCAACGTCCGCTGAGAAACACTCGTCCAGGCTATAAACACACACACACACACACACACACACACTCACACACTCATACGGGATCTGAGCTTTTACACCAGAACTTGAGGAAACAGTGGAAATGAGTTCTTTTGTCTCTTTGCTTGTTTTTATATTTGCGGATCATGCCCAGCTTTATTTGAATCAGGTTTATATATATATATATATATATATATATATATATATATATATATATATATATATATATATATATATATATAATCTCAGTCTCTTATTATGGTGTGTTATGGTCATATTTGTGGGATTATAACACTGTTTCTTTAACTGTGTCATCGATTCATCGATTGAATGCGTGAACTGACCCCAAAAAGTAAAATATTGTTGAATGAACCTTGAATGACACGTTGCTTTAGATAAAAAAAAAAGACAAATTGTTAATTGTGAGTACTTAAGTGAAGTTAGCATGAATAGAAAATACTTGATTCTACAGTCACTGTTTTTACAAATAAAACCAAAAAATAAACCAAATGTTAGTTAAAAAAAAAGTGTGTGTATATATATATATATATATATATATATATATATATATATATATATAAATATAATTTATTTATATATATATATATATATATATATATATATATATATTAATAGAATTTTAAGAACAGTTATAGTTATATATATATATATATATATATATATATATATATATATATATATATATATATATACACACATATTTAAATTTTCTCTCTATATATATATTTTAATATATAATTATTTTTTTATATATTTTTTAACTATTTTTCCCTATGCATTTGGCCAATGCTTGCTATAGCACCATACTGTGTGCGAATCACATCAATGCATATTTTTCTTTAATAAATAGTGTTAAAAATCAATTGCTTGACTGCATTGCCAGGACAGATGCGATTGCCCACACAACACTTCAACAGCAGCGAGCTGGATTCAGTAATGAAACGCCTTTAACAGAAAGTACTGACTCGCTGTTTTACTATTGGATTCGAAGCGCTACATAAATAAAGGTGACTTTTCACAACGTAGACGTAGAGGTTATACATGTATAAAGATCTCGTGTACTGTATATCGCTCATATGTTCATCGGGCATTGACCTGCGGTGCGACACAGACACGTTACGTCTTTAAAGCTGATGGATTTTATGGTTTGTGATCCGCTCCCCTGCAGCCGAGAGCCCGGATCCCAGCCCCGTGTGTGTGTCTCTGCGCCTGTCAGGGGCCGTTAGTCACCTCCGATAACAACACACACCACTTTCTGCGTTTTTTTTGTTTTTTTTTCAAAGTCATCTTTTATTCATGACTGATAAGAATCGGAGAAACGCAAGATAACCGAGAAAGAGACGGCTTTGTAATGATGCGTAATAAATGCTGATAAAGCTAATAAGCCTCGCGATAATGAGCCATCGATGGCCGCTTGTGTTTAGATCTGAGATGATCCGCGTCTCTCTTCTGTCAACGTGGCTATAAATACGGGCTGAGAGCTTCGGGGTCAGCTGGAGCTCGACCTTTGACCTGCAGGTGTGTTCCCTGCTGACCCCAGCACTGCAGCACACCTGCCACTCGTTTACAGAACTACTCTCTCTTCCTGCTTTCGTCTGTTTGCTTCAGATACGCCTGGGATTTTAAGGAAATGGTGTAATAATTTCATTTGAGTTATGTTGAGGTAGTTGTTAGTCATGTGACGTTTGGGCGAACTAGTAGAATAGTTTGTATTTCATTTTTTAATTTTGATTTGTTTTCATTTTTACATTTCTTTATGATTAATTCATCATTAGCTGTTTTTTTTTGTTTTAGCATTTTATGTTACTTTATTTTATTTTGTTTGTTTTTTTATAATTATGAACCTTTATTTTCTTAATATTTTATTTGTTTATACTTTTTAAATTTCCATTTTATAAATTATTCACTAATTTTTATTTATTTTGATTCTATATTTTTTAATAATTAGGAACTTATAATTTACCTTTATTTTATTTTTTTATTATCTCTTAATTTCCATTTAATATTATTAGCTGATTTTTAACTTTTTATTCTTTTTTTATATTATTTGTTTTTAATTCAGCATTTTTGAAAATGTTTAAATAAAAAGATTACAATTTAATTTTTTTATTTTATATATATATATAAATAATTCTTTTTAATTTTTATTTTTTTCTCTTTTTATTTTTTTCTCATTAGCTCATCAACATCTCTAGTATAAGTTTTATTTAGATTTTTACATTTAACTTGTTTTTGCATTTTTATTAAATGATTGCCTTTTCATTGTTTTAATTTTTACTTTATTATTTATTTTTTAACTTCTCATCAGCTTTTATTTTGGTGTTTTATTTTTCATGATTTTTAATTATTAGCATTTCATATTTTTTTAATTTGTGCACTTTTCATTAACATTTAAGTGTGTGTGTGTGTGTGTGTGTGTGTATATATATATATATATATATATATATATATATATATATATATATATATATATATATATATATATATATATATATATAATTATTTATTTATTTTTATTTGATTTGAACCCTTCTTTAACACGTGAACTCCAATTTGACAAACCCTTAGTTGTGGATTTGTAGAGGTTGTTGTCAGATGGGAACTAGTTAGACTAGCAGGCTTTAGGTTGTGACTTTAAGTGTGACGTGGTGTTTCTAAAATGCTATCTTCATGTGATTCAGCCTCATGTTCACTAGACTCTACTTCAGAAATGAGTTGACAAACATCTCAGTCTGAATGATGCGGGTTAGTTTAATAGATCTGATGTCAGGAGATGAGCTCGTCTCGTAACGGCTCTTATGTGGACGCCCTTAACGATGAAAGCGGGCCGGGATCAAAGAACGCTCATAATGGCGTGTGGCGTGAAGCAGTGCGCACTACAAAGCAGCACACTAATAAGGGAAGTGGAGAAGGGCTCTTGACGGCGGCAGAGGATCAGTGCAGATGCTGCCGGGACACGAGCGACACGAGAGCTCTTCACGCAAACCTAACTCTCCGCGCTGAATATTAATCAGACGCACGATGACCGCCAGTGATTTCACTCGTTAATATACAGTAGCACACCAAAAACAGCAGCCCAAGTCAACTTACATGCATTCAGATTCTCCAAGTATAAAATATATGGCTCAGTCCTATTAGAAAGTATGTCTTCCTGTCTTAATTTACTGAAAAATTTGACATTTTTTATATATTTTTTAAATTTTACATTTTAAAATATTTAATTTTTTATTGCAAAATAAGTATATATATATATATATATATATATATATATATATATATATATATATATATATATATATATATATATATATATATATATATATATATATATATATATATAGTATATATATACTATATATCATGCATATATACATATATATATATATATATATATATATATATATATATATATATATATAATATATATATATAATGTATACTAGTAATTATGCATATATATATATATATTATTTATTATATTATATATATTATTTATTTTATTTTATTACAAAATAAAGAAGTCAGTCCTGAAGTACATTTTAGTATAATAAAAACAACTAAAATGTATTCATTCATAATATGGGGGTCGATCCTTTCATAAGTACATTTACTTGATATTCTGATAAAATTTTAAAAATATTTATTTATCACAAAATATATAGGTCTGTCCTATTATGAAGTCTTTTGTTTGGCAATGTACTGCTAAAATATTACAATTTTATTTATTTCTTGTAAAATATATGAGTCGTCGTTGTTTTCTGTTTATTTATTAAATATTACAAATATAATAAAAAAATATAAGTCATTAATTCTAATCATTCTTTAAATAAAATAAGTAAACGCTAGGTGAATTTTGCATTTCATGTTTGTCCCCAGGTGATGTTTAGCATGAAAAATATCTATGAAATTAAAAATGCATATTCGTTCTGATTAGTGCTCTTTATATCTCTTAATAGTGCTTTATTTTTTAATAAATATCCTGTTTATTTTCTTGGCAGAAAAAACCCCCATAAATAATCATAATGAATTAATCAGAGCATATTTCTAAAAGTCTGATACCCCCTTTATATAAATGCATCCCTTAAATTAAAGCAGAAAATATTATTTTTTTGCTCTTCAGAAATCCATAACACTCAGACGTTTGTGCAGCTCTGAAGTTTTAGTTGAGGAATTGCTGAGGAACTTTTTCCCTGAACGCAGGGATTTCTGCTCGCGTTCCTCATCTTTGTTTTTGATAAAGAAGGTGGAAATGAACATGTTGTTGTTTGATTGATGTTTGTTACATGGTCGGATCACAGTTGAGCGTGTATTACGATACATCATCCTCACACACACACACACACACACACACACACACACACCTGCGCGGCTCTCTCTCTGCAGCTCCAGCGTCAGGGAAATCATTCCTGATTTATGAGGCTTGTTGCTGTGCAGCTTCAGAATAAATCCAGAGATTAATTAACATTGTGTTGCTTGTGTTCTGATCGTCAGAACGCTGAGGGATTATCAGGCCAATGTCACACTAACACTGCACCGTACTAATAAAAGAGAAACATTTTCTTTCTCTTTTAACCTAGATATAATTTATATAAATATATATATATATATATATATATATATATATATATATATATATATATATATGTTGGTCAGTCACTTTTATGTTTCTTAATATACTAGTAAAAATAAATATATATAATTAATTATATATATATATAATAAATTTTATTTATATATATATATATATATATATATATATATATATATATATATATATATATTTTTTTTTTTATATAGATATAATAGATTATACGTTTATTTATTCATGCATTAATTTACAAAATATATGGGTAGGTCATGTTATAAAGTATCCTATATTTTCATGGTTTAATATACTGGTAATATATTGTTTTATTTCATATAAGTGATAACATTGATATTTTTACCCTAATATGCTATTAAAATATAATGTATTATTTTTAATAGCATATAAAGGAAAGGAAGTGCACTTAAATGTACTTAATTTTTTATTAGTATTAATACTTACTGCTTATTTTTTACGAAGCAAAACTATGTTCGTTATGTTATGTACTTTTATTTATTATGTTTTCGAACATATTTGCACGTATGTACACACATGTAAACAAAAGAATTGGTTAAATATTATTCTTTTCTCGACGTACAGCTGAAATATTAAAAACAGTTAATAAGTAATAAGTAAAAAATGTCAATGTCAATTTTAGATCAAAGAAACATACTTTAATAGAAAATGTGTTTTACGAGTGCATTAAGGATTGCCCCAAATATCCTTTGGTTTTGTAAATATAAAGAACGACAGCCTTCTCTTTACTGTCCTCCAATCAAACCGCTTGCCGAAACCCCGCCCCTTCCTGATAGCCCCGCCTCTGCCTCGGCATGCCCCGCCCTCGCCTCAGCCCTTCAACGTTGCAATGCTCAGATAGTTTGATTCGTGGGGAGATTTGTCGGTTAAAATGCAAGTCTGCGGTAAAAGCTGGTCGATTCGACTCTCTTTCATCAGGACTAATAGCAGCGCTCCGGTGACGCTGCTCGTGGCAGGCCTATATTTCAAAGCCGCAGCCACAGGCTCTGTGGGCAGATAACAAGCCTTTCCCTCGCAGACATAATTACCCCACTATTTACAGGAAACTGCCTCTGTATGCCCATCCACACCCTCCAAATGATTATTAATGCAAGCTGGAATATTATAGTCTATTAATTTATCTTAAGATTCGTATCGCCGCGCGGTTATTATTAGAAACCTGAAGAGGCCTTCTCCAGCTAAACGCTGCACAAAGCATTTCAGTTTAGCCCGCTTTTGCATCGCCACTCGTTTCATGGCATTTCTACTCAACTTTGAGTTTCATTACTGACGAAGACGTCTGAGCTTGAACTTAGCAGATCGAAACGTCAGCTGATTTCTTGTGTTTGTTGATTTTACGCTTTATTAGTCAGTTGTTCCTCAGTATCTCAGCAAGTAATGTTTGCATCACATCCAAGGGAACGATCCTTTATGCGTTTGCATTTACAATGCTGTAAGATTTCATTTTTCTTAATTCATTTCACTAGTCCGAACAGTTCTTTTGTGCATGCATTTGTTTTTTTTTAAATCATAAACAAATAATTTGTGCATGCATTATGTGTTTTTACTATAATATTTTTTTTTACATTTATTTGGGCGTGCATTTAGTATTTTTACGTTTATTTTAATCCGTTTCATTTGTGCATGCATTATGCATTAATCATTTAATTTCATTTTATATTTTTAAAAGAATAAACTATTTATGCGTTATGCATTTTTTATTCAATTTATTTTATTTTTAAATTTTAACTTATCTGCACATGCATTTACTTTTACATTTTACTTTACATTTGCTCGACAAGCGTTTAACTCGGAAATACGTAATAAAATAGCCGCAAATTAATTTTTATATTGCTTTTTTGATTCAAATAACTGTTTGACTCGAGCCCTTTTATCCAAAGCAGCTTACAAAAGCCGAAACGAAAGCGATCGATGAATTCTCCCCGTCGTTTGTAACCAACGAGCCAGGTTTTTGTGTTACACTACATTTCCATATCTGAACACACCAAGATTCATTTCAGCAGTTCGCTTAATTCAGACGCTTCGCATGAATCGTGCAATTGACTTCACTACAACATTAGCGCTCTTGCTCCTCGATAATCATATTTCTCGCCTCGTAAATGTAAAAAATCTGAGGCGGGCAGGTTTTATAAACTCTCAAACTTCAAAACCAGGTCAGATGAGGAAGCAGGCAGACAGCAGAGGCCGAGCGGGTGTCTTTCTCGGTGGGACGCTTTTATCGTTGAAGACGCTCCGGTGTCTGACGGCGTGTCCGTATCGCTTTCTTCCTCTGATAGCGGCTCATCCAGAGCACACAAATTATGTTCTAGCTCTCCTGCGATGTGATATCCTCAGCTAAATTACCTCCTGTCATTTACAAACCGAGCTGATAAAAATGGGCTCGGGAGCGGTTTTTTTTTTTTTTTTTTTTTTTTTTTTTGCGCATCAACCGAGTTACTGAATCCAGTTACTCTCACCTAACCTTTATGTTAATAAGTTTAGTAAAGACCCAAAACGTACTCTCTGCGAATCTGGTAATGCATGTGATAGTGGGTGAGTTTATGCATTATGAAATCTCATAAATGCATTGCACGGTCATTGACGTGAAGGATGTTTCTAGCATCACAGCCAAGTGAATTTAGGCAATAATTGAACACTTACATTGGTGTACCTAAAAAACAAGAGGCGTAAAGTTATTGCAAAGATCAAGCACAAAATCAGACTGTATTTTATGTCATATTAATCATTTGCGCATGCATTTTATTTTTTGATGTAATTTTTATACAGCAAACTAATCATTTTATACGTGCACGGGTTTACGAGACTTAAAAAAACAACACATTTTCTATGCATTCATATCTGTATTTTTAATTTTTTTAAAACAGAATGCATTTTTGCGTTTATTCAATTTTTAAGCACGCATATTTAATTTGCGCATGCAGTGTTTATTCGTAGCTTTATTTTCACGTTTTTTCTAAAATGACTTCTTGCTCGATGAGCTGTTTAACTTATAAATCCGTGAAGGGTAGCAAACTGGGCACGAGTGCTTTTACATTCATGCATTTTTCAGTTTCAAAAAAGATGAACAAAGAAATATCTGCAGTATACAAAACCGGATTTGCATGTTGCATATTTATGTTTGAACACGAAAAATTCATACATATATATATATATATATATATATATATATATATATATATTAGGCTGTATTTATTCTAAAGTTGTGTTTTTGTGAGCATCTTTTGCTGTAGTTAACACTTGTAAAATGCTTTTTTTGTTTTGTTGGAGCAGTGAATTTGCCCTGACACCAGCCTCCTCTGACATTCAATTAACACACTGATGAGGGTGTGAGTGTGTCACCCGGCCGTCTGACAGGTGTTTCGCTCTCAGCGATCTGCTCTAAAGGGCAGGTTAGGTGTCAGGGCTGTGCGGTGCATTGTGGGTGCAGTAGTTCTGATGGGAGACGTTTGTGGACGTCGATCTGTGCAGCTGTTGCCTGAAGAAAAAAATTAAAAAAGACAGCATAAAATTATTTCGAGGATTACACTTGTGCGTGCATTAATTTTTTTATTTAGTTTAAAAAAAATGCATTTAATTTGATTTTTTATAAATTCGATTGTTTATATATATATATATATATATATATATATATATATATATATATATATATATTGATGTATGCATATCATTATGTTTTTGTCTTTTAAAATGCATCAAAACATTAGTAAATTAGCTTGTTCGTGAATGATCTTAAAAGTAATCACATGCACAAATGAAATTAAATGCAATAAAAATAACTGAAAAATGACTGAATGCATGGACAAAAGAATTGATTGTTGTTAAAAATGAAAAATAATTTATGAATTCATACACAAATAATGCTTTTAGTTAAAATAAATGTACATTTTCAAATAAATGAAAGCACAGATGTCTTTTTATGTCTCACATAAAGCATCCTGTGGCTTCAGAAGAATGATTATTTTATGTATTTTTTTAGAAAAGGATTATTTTATTTTTATTTATTTTTATTTATATTTTTATTTATAACGTGTATATTTTTCTGTGTTCCGAACTGCCGGTAATTGATTTTCACAGATGTGTTTATTTCTGATCAGATATCGAAAAAAGCAGAATATTATGAGAAGAGCTGCAGACTAATACTAGAATAACACACACACACACACACACACACACACACACACACACACACACACACACAGATCTCCTACAGATGCATGATGAATGCACAGGATGCGATGTCACACTTGAGTGAGCTCTGCGTGTGTGTGTGTGTGTGTGTGTGTGTGTGTTGCCATGTGACAGATGCAGTGTGTATCTTCAGGCACAGCTTCCGTGAAAAGTACTCTTCATTTATCAATAATTGGGCCTTAATTTCATCTGGCAGAGATTGGAGCGGACAGCAGCACATCCTCACCGCAGCGCGCACACACACACACGCACACACACACACACACACACACACACACACACACACGCACACACACACACTAACTTTCCAGGAGTTTGTGTCAAGCACACGTTCATTGGTTCTGAATCACTGAACGATCTCGCTTCTGATGTTTTCTTCCAGAGTTCAGGATTTAGGAGAGAGGTCAGAGGTCAGAGGTCAGGCAGGAGATTGGTCACAATAACCCTGATCCTTCTGGGGTCAAACCTTCAGTCTAAATGAACATCACGACACCTCTAGTCCCTCAAATTAGGCCACAAAAAAAATGACAAATACAAAAAGAAATTAAATTATTCAATCATTATCATTCTCATACATAAAAAAAAACGTTCTAATAATTTAATGACCACTTACAAATTGAGTGATATTTTTAATGACGTATGTTATTGTTTGATTTTACCTGTTTAATAAAATGCGGAATGTATAAATTAGACCAATTATTCTAAGCATTATTGGTTGATATTAAGAAATAGTTACTAGGAAATATTCAAAAGTAAAAAGAAAAATTTTTTCCGTTAAAAGTGTAGAGCTAAATTACAAAAATAACAAATTAGGAAAAAAAAACAACACTTTACTTGAAGTGGCTGAAATGAAATATGAAAAATGTGTTCATTAAATGGTTTTATCTAGTGTGGTTAATTGAGTCGTGTGCAGATGATCCATTAATAACATCTCTGTCTGTCCTTTTCATTTGATTATTAAATAAGCAGATTGTTAATCTCTGAGTGCTGATTTTACAGCTCATAACATAATCTCGTGTCCAATAATCTCTCTCTCAGTGGCTCCGCTGCTCGCTTATCCCTCTTAATTTAATTACAAATGACATGATTAAAAATTCATTAAAGTATTAGGTATAAAGAACATGTATTTCCATCAGGGAGACGCGATTAGTACACTGACCCTCGCGGCTCGGGCCCCTGGAGTGTTTAGATCTCTGTCTCTCAGGGGTTTAGAGTCAAATTCACCCCGTTCTGTTAGTAAAGGAAATCTTTTTTCTTTATTTATCCTTGTGAAAACACCTGGTATGTAGTTGTGCATTAGCTTGCGTGTAAATTTAAATCACATATTTTACTTATATATTATGGATTTTGTTTTATTAACATTTTTAAGTATTTAATAATATGTAGGTATTTTTAAATATTTTTCATTAAATTATTATATATTTTTTTTTTTACATTTTGTCTATATAGACTTGTTAAATTTTAATATTAATGTGTTTAATTTTTTTTTTTGCGTAATTTAAGTACATCAAGTTAAACTAAAAGATAAAGAGAAATATAACCTCGGCAACTAGCTGAAATGCGTTATCATCAAGATACTTAAAAGTCTTTGATTATGTTAAATTAGTTTTTATTTTTTATGTTTGCTTTTTCATTTTAATTTTAGCTAGTTTTGTCGTTTTTATTTTATATATTTCATTTTACATTTTTTGCTGATATTTTTCTATTGCTTTTTCATATTAAAAATGACTTTTAATACATTTTATTTGTCTTGTAGAGTGCTACTTTAGTAAATAAAAATGAGCCTCAGTGACTATAATGTTAATTTCACAAACTTTTATTTTACTTATTTTAGAACATTAAGTTGAAAAAAGTTAGTTTTTAAATTAAATAATTATATATATATATATATATATATATATATATATATATATATATATATATATATATATATATATATATATATATTATTATGATATATATAATTTTTCCGTTAAAGTTTTTTTTTTAAATTTTAAATAACAAAAATATAAAAAGTTTTAATGACAGTTAACTGCGATGATCCTGATGATCTTTATGAACAGAGTCAACGTTTTCAGTGTTTTTATTACATTTTTAATGCACAAATCTTTTGTGGTCACTGATGCCTTATACTGAAGATCAACAGCTAACTCAAACGCATCAAACTGAACGATATAAACACCTGTTTCCAAACAGGTTTCCGCCGCCTGCGCACGAGACGGCGACATCCAGGAAAGTCTGAAGTGCGCTAAGAAGCAAGGCGCTGGCGTTTAATGACACTGGTACGAGCTCATTATTGTGGTAATTGGCGTCCTCAGGTGCTCCTGGCTCCGGGTCCAGGTGTGAACGGCGTCTCTGGTTTGGCAGGTGAGAGTTTGTCAGGTGCGATCGTCTCGGGAGAGGCAGCATTAATGACACGTTTGTCACGCTCTCTTCCCAGATTAGATTAGCGCGCTAATTCCGCGATCCCACCATTAGCATTATTACCGACGGAGCTCGCAGCTATTAATTGTCAATCAATTAATGGGGAGTTCAGAGGGATTTCAAGTGCACTAGGTAGACAGCGACCCGTGCTCTTAGTGCTGCTCGAAAGATTTTCCATTTCTAAAGTGAGAAATGCTTTTAGTTTTTAATATTAACTGAATTACGAGACTCTATGTTTTTTGTTTTTTTTTGCATGAGATTTAGTGAATTATAACAGTGGAATTTTGATGCATTATTTTTATTTGGTCTGTGCCATCAAATAAAAAATTAAAATATAAGGTGCTTTAAAAGTGCCATAAAAGAGCAGAAAAAACTAAAGCAAAATATGGAGTTTTAATATAAATAACACATTTTGTAATAAAAAATATTTTAATTTAATTTTAATTAATACAATTTTATTTTTTTATTGCTGTGATTTTTCTGTCGTAATTTAAAATGATAAAATGTGTATTAATAAAAATAATTTTTATCCATTTTATTTATTACTAATTTTTGTAATCTAACCTTTAATATGGATGAAAAGCACTCCCTTTAAGCGCTTAAATACTAAAAGTAGCATTAATAACTAAAAAATAATGCAAATAAAATCGAATGGCAAGCAAAAAACTAATTTACAAAAATTGTAACAAAAATTTATAATAAAAAAGTACGTAACAAAATCATATTATATAATTTAATTTTTATATTCATCATTTTCAAACTTGTCAAACTAATTGTCAAACTATTTCAGGTCATAACTGGAAATGTGTAACCTATTAATTAAAACAACGTTCATTTTTACTGTAACGAATGACAATGAAGTTAATTTTTTTTATACTAATAATCATTGAATTATTCATCGTATTGTTTTACTTTAATAGTTGTAAGTTCATTTATTAATAATCCTATTCATTGAATTAGTAACAGAAAATGAATAATACTTTTTCTGCAGTTAAATGTGAAAATTTGTGGTCGAAATTTTAATGCCGCTTAATCAAAGCAATATATTAAATAAAAACTGCAGGCTGAATTTCTAGTGTATCAATATCTATGCTAACGCACACCACGGGCTTGAATGAAACACACAAACATACTCACACAGTGTAGAACTGAGGGTCAGAGGTCAAATCCAATCCACAGATCCAGCCGAACAGTGTTTGTAGAGCTCAGAGGTCAGAGGTCAAGTGTTAGAAACACAAACACTGCTTCTGTTCACTTACAGAACGATGACCCCTGACCTCTGAAGGTTACGTCCAGATAAATAAAGAAGACGGTCAGTTCAGGTCAGGACGAGTAAACATGCACTAAACTAGAGGAAGATCTTAAACGCTGTTAAAAGAATTTATTGCATGTCATTTCTGTGCGATATTTACGTCACAATGCATTTATTAATTTAGCTTTTATCCAAGGGTCGTTAGTGCTGCTCTTTTATTCACAATGCATTTAATCAAGAACTGTTTTAAAGGGTTTGATGCCTGAATGTGACTGATCGGTGGAAAATCACTTTTAGACTTTAAAAGACGTTCTCATTCCTTGAAACTAGGCCAAATAAAATGAACTATTCCTGCTACGCTTTTAAAGAACCTCAGTGACTAACTCACGGCAGCCATTGGCTTCCATAGTATTTTTCTCCATGCAATGGAAGTCAATGGGTACCGTCAATCTTATAGTCATTTTTGCCTGCTCGGTGCCTTTAAGTTTCAATCTGTGAGTTTTTTTTAAAGAAAACAAGCAGTAAATGAATAAAGTGCAAATCTAATGTTTTTTATTTTTTTAAGTAGATTTTGAATAGAGAGTGCGAGAGTTAGAGGGTCAAATAAAAACCGATTCTTGAAGATGGGTAGTGATTCGATGCATTTCGAAGGAGGCTGGTGAGCAAACAGCTCACGGCAGCCATTGACTTCCATAGTATTTTTCCTCAAACAATGGAAGTCGATGGGTGCCGTCAACCTTACGGTCATTGTTTGGCCTCACTGCGCCATTAAGTCTCAATCTGTGAGTGTTAGTGACTAGTGTTAGTTTTTTTTTTTAAAGAAAACAAACAGTTACTAAATGAATAAAGTCTTTTTTTAAAAGAATAGAATTAGAATGGAGAGTGCTAGAATTAGAGGGCCAAGTAAAGATCGATCCTTGAAGATGGGTAGTGATTCGATGCATTTCGAAGGAGGCTGGTGAGCAAACAGCTCACGGCAGCCATTGACTTCCATAGTATTTTTCCTCAAACAATGGAAGTCGATGGGTGCAAATCAACCTTACGGTCATTGTTTGGCCTCACTGCGCCATTAAGTCTCAATCTGTGAGGGTTAGTGACTAGTGTTAGTTTTTTTTAAAGAAAACAAACAGTTACTAAATGAATAAAGTCTTTTTTAAAAGAATAGAATTAGAATGGAGAGTGCTAGAATTAGAGGGCCAAGTAAAGATCGATCCTTGAAGATGGGTAGTGATTCGATGCATTTCGAAGGAGGCTGGTGAGCAAACAGCTCACGGCAGCCATTGACTTCCATAGTATTTTTCCTCAAACAATGGAAGTCGATGGGTGCCGTCAACCTTACGGTCATTGTTTGGCCTCACTGCGCCATTAAGTCTCAATCTGTGAGTGTTAGTGACTAGTGTTAGTTTTTTTTTTTAAAGAAAACAAACAGTTACTAAATGAATAAAGTCTTTTTTTAAAAGAATAGAATTAGAATGGAGAGTGCTAGAATTAGAGGGCCAAGTAAAGATCGATCCTTGAAGATGGGTAGTGATTCGATGCATTTCGAAGGAGGCTGGTGAGCAAACAGCTCACGGCAGCCATTGACTTCCATAGTATTTTTCTCACGCAATGGAAGTCGATGGGTGCCGTCAACCTTACGGTCATTGTTTGGCCTCACTGTGCCATTAAGTCTCAATCCGTGAGGGTTAGTGACTAGTTTTTTTTTAAGAAAACAAATAGTAAATGAATAAACAAGTCTTTTTTAAATAGAATTAGAATGAAGAGTGATAGAATTAAATAAAGTAAAGATCGATTCTTGAAGATGGGTAGTGATTCGATGCATTTAGAAGAAGGCTGCAGCCATCGACTTCCATAGTATTTTTCTCCATGCAATGGAAGTCAATGGGTACCGTCAACCTTCCGGTCATTTTTGGCCGGGCTGTGCCTTTAAATGTCAATCCGAGCGCTGGAAGAGCGTGTTTGTAGGTGTGTGCTCATATCCAGAGGTTCTCGTGTGTTTGTGACATGTCGGCGTTTGATAAGCAGATGGGCCTGGAGTCTGTACCTGCTCACCGCAGGGACGCCGCTCAGTGACCCGGTGCAGTGTGGGTAGAGAGTCGCGCTCTAATGAATAATAATCCCGCTCGTGTGACAGACGGCGAGGGGGAGAAACTTGAAGGCGATGCTAATTCAGTGATTCCAGCGACTCCTCGGACGGATGTTTTTGTCATTTCTGGACGGGCTCCAGGACGGAGGGAGGGTGGCGTTCTCTTTGATGAAGAGGCTCACCTTTACAGCGGGAAGCGTGTGTCCGCCGCGCGCTCATTAATAATGCGATCGGGTCAGCACAACCTCTCTTGTCTGAATATATGAGATTCCCTCTGTAGGCGTGAGTTTGAGATGTCCCCGTGCGGCCCCCGGAGCCCCACCTGTGTGTGTTTACACCAACATTCGTGATACGGCATCAGACGAGCGCTGGAAACAAGGACGGGACGGAGGAGGTCACGGCCGGCACATTACCGCTAAATGACTTTTAGTTTAAAGAGACTTCAGAGGCGCGGGAAGCGTGTGAGGGTCATAGCAGCACGCCGGGAAATATTCACAAATACAGATTAGTGAAGGTGTTTTAGAAGAAAAAACTATTTCGGTTTACTTGCTGGTTCTTAGTAGCTGTTTTAATTTAATAGCATATTCCGGCCCAAAATTGTTTCTAAAACTGTTTTTAACCAGTGTATCGTAGTTTTTTTTTTTGAATGTTTTAATTGATTTTGTATTTAAAAAAAAATAATAATAAAAAAAAAATATAAATATATATATATATATATATATATATATATATATATATATATATATATATATATATATATGCAGTGATTTTGTCATTTTTTAAATTTTATTTTTTTTTTTTTTTTTTTTTTTTTTTTTTTTTTACTTTTATTAATTTTTTTAGGTTTAACTTAAGCAGAAAGAAAATTGCAGACGTTGCAAGTTACTAGAAATAATGCAACTAACTGAAATAATAAATATTTTTATACATCATTTTTTATTACGCAGCATTTACAAATTTTTATATAATTATTTTTTAAATTTTAAGTTTAACTTTTTTAGGTTTTTTATTTTAAGTTTTTAAAATAAAAACATTTGTATATTACACTGCATGTGCATGTATACACCGGGTTAAAATTTTTATTATCCTTGTTTTTAATGCTGGCAGTTTTCGATCTCAAACCGATTTTCGGATCTCGGTGGTTTTTTCCCGGTCTCGCCGAGGTCTGGTTCTGTAAGAATCAAACTCTTGTGATTTGCATAGCTGTCACACTCCGGCTGCAGCGTTGCACTCTGGGTAAAAAGTAACACATTTGACTTGTCAAAAACGCGCACCGCTGCGATTATCAGGAAAGCGTCTTCAATGACACACGTTGGCATGTGTGATTTCACCCCCTCGTCTCTTCTATTCAATTCTCTTCTCTCTCTCTTCCCCGCGTGTTTCCCGCCGATAACCATCGGAAAGACTTTGTGTGTTTGACGCGTACGGGGCTCTGAGTTATTAGCTTATCGTCTGAACGCTCGGCTTCGCAGCCTGTGCATTCAGAAACACCATAATCTGTGAAAGTCTGATTTATAATACGGACAATATTTGGTTACTTTGG
>NW_025048699.1:227500-242500 GCF_018831695.1 Puntigrus tetrazona
CAGGCCTGTAAAGTGTATTTTTTGTACTGTAGCTGATCTTTACTGCTTTTTTTAATGCAAATTTAATGCATTTATCTTTGATATAGCTACATTGAATATTTAACAGCATTTGTACCTTTTATGCATTTAACTAATATATGATTTTCTGTATATAGTGTCATCTACTGTACTAATTTATAAAAACAAAATGTTTGAGAAACTTCTGCGTGCTTGATTTAAAGACTGGCTGAAACTGAAACGATGGAGAACATTTGTCTTTCAATGAAAAAAAAATTAACGTTTATTAACTTTTTTTTAATTTTACGGACAAATTTATTTATAAATTAAATTAAATCCAAATTGATTGAAGTCATTTGCACCGTTTAAATGCCACTGAAGCTTAACGAGCTGAGATTAGAAAATTAAAAAAACTAATAATATTAATCATGCATAATCATTTTCTCATTATATACTGTAGATTAAACTAATAAAACCTTTTATACTGACAAATGTATTCGTAAATGAAATCCAAATTGATTGTCAATTTCGCAAATTAATTGACATTAAAACTTAGTTCGGAGAAGAAAATAAAGCACCTTCAATATGATATATATTTAAAATTTCACAAGATCCATACCTAGTTATGTTTACCTCGTTTATAATAAATATACTATTAAGTCATTGCATGATTCTTATGAATGCAGTATTTCATTAACCTCAAAAAAGGGTATGATAAGTCTTTAAAGTCGTGCATTCATAAGTTGACATTTTATGAAAGAAAAAGCAGTCATAAGCAGCATATTAGGAACAGCCGAAAATACATTCTATGGGTCGAAATGATTTTCTTTTATGACAAAAATCATTAGGATATTAAGTCCAGATCATGTTCCATGAAGATATTGTGTACATGTCCTGCCATAAATGCATCATATGCATTGATAAGTACTTCGTTTAGACGACTTCAGAAGTGATTTTTCCAATATTTCGATTTTTTTACGCTCTCAGATTCCAGATGTTTTTTTTAAACAGTTGCATCTCGGACAAATATTGGGTCCCGCTTTATATTAAGTGGCCTTAACTATGTATTTACGTTTAAATTGATCATTTGGTGCAATGCACTTATTGTGTACGTTTTTATAAAATATATGTAATTACATCTGTCAATAATTTCCGTAATTACGTTTACAGTTGGACCCATCCCTTACATTTTAACCTGCGTATACCACCTAACCCGTCCCTAACCTAAAGTGTTATGATATGCAATATTTTTTGATGTAAGTACACAGTAGTTAAGGCCAGCTAGGAGGATAAAAAGTCTGGTGAGCGATAACCTCGCGCTGACCTCCGGCAAACGAACACGCACTCGTCCGCGGCTCTGATTGGTCCTCGCCGTGTCTTGTGTTGTCTGTTGAGTCGCCGCGCCGGTAAACCGAGGGCCCTCGGAAGCGTCCAGAAACCTCCGGAATAAACTCCAGCGGTGGAGCTTCATCGTGCGCAGATGCGCCTTTGGAAACATCTGTGTTTGTCGGGGAATATCTCTGGGTAAATGCTCGGAAATGCTGGTGTTTGTCAGGCGCTCTCTGAGCAAACACCGAGCGGCTGCGAACCGCTGTGATTAAAAGAAACCTTCTGGATTCAGCGACTCTTTCTTTGTTGATTACCACGGAAAGCAAGCCTTCGGTTCTTTGTCATTTTACAGAAACGAAAAAGCGGTACTGCGCTGCGAAGCGCTTGTGATAGGGGTAGGACTGCGGGATTGTTACGAAAGCAGTTTTAGCATTGCGGCGAATGGGTGCCGTCGGAATGAGAGTCGGTGAAAAACAGCGCTCCGGTCTATCGGTGAACATCTGGAGAAGACAGAAGCTGATACAAATCCAGCATTAAAACGTCCGTAATCCTCCGGTGAAAAAGTCGAATGTTCGTTTTTGGCTGTTTTGGCTTGTAAAGGCTGCTCAGATACGGCCTATTTTAGTTAAAAACATTGTAATGCATTTTAATTTCAGCTTTTGTCTTCTCCAGATGTGGCGTGGATTATGGTCAGGTTTTTATCGGCTGTTTGGACTCTTTTTCTGACGGCACCCATTCGCCGCAGGGCATCCATCAGCGATTCCTTTAATATTAGCGTCGTCGCGTTTAAGCTGTGGCTTCGTAAAGTTGTTTCTCTGGTTTCTAGTAAGAGCGATGAGTAAGGACGGAAATTGTGGATCATTGACCTGTCAGAGATGTCACTTTTTCCCAGAGATGATTTGAGTCAGTAGTGTTTGAGTTTTTATTCTGATTTCTGATTGGAGATCTCTTCTGAAAATCCTCTCAAGCCTTCATCTGATCCGCGTTTAAGAAGACCCCGGGGCCGAGACTTTACAGAGGTTGTGTTTCTGAGATGTAGCTGAAGTGAGATTTATCATCTGAAAGCTGAATAAAGAAGCTGTCCGTTGATGTACGGTGTTAGGATCGGACAACATTTGGCCGAGAGACAACTATTTGAAAATCTGCTACCAGAGGGTGCACAGAAATCAAATGTTACGAAAATCACCTATAAAATTGTCCAAATGAACTTCTTAGCGATGCACATTACTAAACTAAACTTTGGTGTTGATATATTTACGGTAGAAAGCGTAAAAATGACTTAATAACCTAATGATTTTCAGCATTAAAAGAAAGATGAACCATTTTGACCTATACAGTGTATTTTTGGCTGTTGATGCAAGTATACCCGTGCCGCTTAAAGCTGTTTTTGCGCTCCGCAATTGTGCGATCGTGAACTCTTAAGCTGATCGATCGCTTACACGACGGCCAAAACCTTCAAAACACACATGAGTTGCATCAGATCTCTCGGAGATGCTCAGCTCCGGATTTTGACCCGGGTTAACTTCGGACCGATGCGTCGCTGGAAATAGTTTATTAGATGTGCATCCATATTTATTCTCTGAGAGTCTGTGTTGCAAGCGAGTGATCGACGACGGGATGGCGTGTGCCTGACAATGAGAGAGATGCTTTCCCTGTCTGTCTCTTATTCTGCTGTAATTAGGATCCTCCGTCTTGTGTTTTATGAGTCTAACAGCAGGTCGAGGATCATAAAGCCCCAATAAAACTAACCTGAACAGCACACCGGCTACATGCTGTGAGAAACGTGCACAAACTTGGAAGTGCATGTGATCTTCATCATGCAACGTCCAACATTTTACAATATTAATCTGCTTGTTTATTAATATAACGCTTGATTTAACAGTAAAGCGTGTCATTAGCAATACCAGAGGTCATGGGTTCGATTCAGCAATGCATGAACTACGAAAAAAGTCTTTATAATAGGTCTGTTTGGATAAAAGCATTGCACTTTGTTGTTCTGTGTTCTTGCACTGAAGTGCACAAACTGGGCAGTGTGTTGTGTTAGCTTCGTCATGCAGCATTTTACGAAAATATGCACATGAAATACTGTTAAAAAAAGATATGCTTTTATTCGTTTAGAGCTTGCTTTAACAGTAAAGCATGACACTAGCCATGCCAAGCTCATGGGTTTGATTCACAGGCAATGCACAAACTGAGGGGTCTGAAAACGGATCCCTGAGGATCTCCGGTGACCAGTTAACGTGCTTTGCACGATCAAAAACGTCGGCTAAATTAATAAGTGCAACGTACGTGATAAAAAAAAAGTATGTTGTGCAATGCAAGAAATGTCGAGATATGGCGTCTGCCAAATGCATGAATGTAAATGCGTGCATTAACATAAAACACTGTTAAAAAACCCTGTTAATCTACTTTTTTATTATTAAATGAATTTAAATTAAAAAAAAAAAAATATATATATATTTTTGGTCTCTAGCAGTGCCAAGGTCACGAGTTTGATTTCTAGGCAATGCACAAAATGAGCGGTCCAAGAACCGATCCCTGAGGAACCTCGGTGATGACCGGTTGATGTGTTTTGGATAAAAGCGTCTAAATTGTAAAAAGCGTGCAATAAAAGCAATGCAAGTCCATTCGGATTATGCGTCTGCCAAATGCATGAATGTAAATGCAGAATCATGTTCAGCCGATGACAGCAGGCGTGTGAGAATGACTTGAAATAGTGCACAAACTAAACAGTGTGTTCATGTTGGCTGCGTGATCTTTTTCATGGACGTTTAACATTTTATATGCTTATAGACCATATTGCAAAATAGACCATATTAACCAAAAATAAATAAATAAATGAAAAAAAAAAAAATAAATAAATAAATTAAAAAATATATATATATATTTATTTATTTATTTATTTATTTATTTATTTATTTTTTAATACACATGTATATATTTGTTTTTAGTTTTTTTTTAACACTAGAGCTTGCGCTAGAAATGCCAAGGTCATGGATTAGATTCCCGGGGGAATGCGTGAACCGGAAAAAACACGTATACTTTAAATCAAATGCAATGCATGTTCATTTGGATAAAAGCAGCCGCCAAAAGCGCAAACGTAAATGCGTTCATCATAAAACTGCACCCCTGAGCAGTACTTAGAGTGCACAAAATGTCCAAAAAAAAGCTGCAAAATATAGCGGTGATCGGAAATTGGCCATTATAAGGTCTAAAATGCACGTACAGTTTGTGTAGCGCGTGTAAATATGTGAGCTGCCTGTGTTTTCTATTTAACGCGCGCCTGTTAAATCTCGAAAATAACGTGCATAAACATCGCAGGTTTTGTTGTCGCAGGAAATCAGGAGGCGTAAATGAGACGTTTAATCATTTATCTAATGGAAGAAAATGAATTTTGGGAAAGGCATCAAAGAAAAAGGACGAGAGACGAGTGTATCCTGTGACACACACACACACACACACACAAATGTATCACTTTAAATGGGAAAAAAACCCCTCAGTTTTATTGCTGGCAGGTTGGTCCGTGCAAACTCCAGCCAAATTCAATTTGAGCTTGTAATTTCTAATAGACTTTAAAGCAATGCCAAGGTTCGAGATGGCTTAAATCGCTTTGCTAATAGGAATATGCCAGTGTGCTTTTGTGATGTTTAATTATGAATAATTGTTTCTTATGTTTATCCAAACAGATTCCCCCTCGGTCGCCCCGTTTGGATCAGAACCCCCGAAAAGGAAGACGCAGGTACAGAGGCACCGAGACAGACGTCTTGTCACACGCTGCTTCATAACGTGCAAAAAACAAAACGTGAACGCGAGTAAGCGGTGCATCATATGAAATGAAACGGAAAAAATAATGCACAGCGTAATGAGGTTTGTCTCGTAGCTCGCTCTTTTGCAGCTCGAGAGACGTCATTGATCACGTGTTTTTATGCGTCAAAGTCAGACGTGCACGCGAGTAGCGGTAGTTCGGATCCCGCTGCTTGAGCTCGGGATCTCCGACTTTCGTTTCCGTGTTGTGTTCCGATTAGAAAAAACGAGGAAAACCCGAACGAGTCGATGGCACCTCAGAAACAATCGAGGCATCTTTGTGTTTTTCCAAATCTAGATGCGCACAAATAATCGTAAATAACATTAAAATCACGTTTCCTCGACGGATGTTGAACATTGAGAATTAGTTTTTTTCTCAGTAGTGGCTCAAAACACTTACATTGCATATGTTTTGTGTTTTGTTTTTTTCCCAGAAATATCATATGGAGTCAATGGCTGCCAATTTCTTTTTTCTTTCCAGTTTCAAATAAAAAAAATGCAGTTAAAACGTGTTCGTTTTGTTGTTGATGCCGTAAGATGTTTCTCAGGGGGTTTTTTATGACGTTTCTCCAAAAAAAAACGTATTTTCTGCATAAAATCATAAGGTGAAAATGTGACCTTGGTGTGTTTGATACTAAGTAGGTATTGAAATCCGGTGAAGTTAATGGTTGAAATCAAACTTTAGCTCATAATTGGAGTCGGTAGTGTTTGGGTCTTCATTGAGATCTCTTCTGAAAGTCCTCTCAAGCCTTCGTTTGATCCGCGTTTGGCGCCAAGACTGCTGTGTTTTTGAGATGTAACCGATGTGTTTCTTTCCCGTCTCAGTCTAGATACGTCACGGTGTGAACGCTTTAACTGGACCCCGAGATCCTGCCGTCTTCTTAAAGTAGGTCATCTCTGTTTCACACACAGCAGACTGGTGCAAAAATAATACTGCACTGCCTCCTGTGCTGCTATAACCAGAAAACACACACACACACACACACACACACACACACCTGACAAAGAGATTCTGAGGCAGCTGCTCACACACACACACACACACACACACACCTGTCGTCGTCGTCGTCAGCTGATGGTCACTGTATTCTGACTGTAGTTGGTCTGTAGCAGCTTTGCTTCACATCACATATTTAATAAGCGCTGAAGATCAGATCGATTGACATCACCTAAAAATATGAGGACGTCACATCCATTTCTATTGTTTGGAGACGTCCCGAAGTGAACTCCGTTGTTAACGACAGATCTTGCTCTTTGAGAAACGCGCCCCTGACTAATGTAACTCAGTATTTAGATAGCACTTTATTTTACAGTTACACCCATTAGTTGCTTATTAGCGTGAATATTATCAAATTCAAATTTTATTTGTCACATACACATACATACATGGTACGACATGCAGTGAAATGTTTTTTACAACCGTCCAGCGTCAGAATAGAAAACTAAATATATATCTATAGAAGAAACAAAAAAAAAAAAATAAAAATAATATATATATATATATATATATATATATATATATATATATATATATATATATATATATATATATATAATATAAAAATATATATACATAAAAATATATATAAAATATAAAAATATATATACATTTACACAAAAAAATATATATACAATACAAATATATATATATATATATATATATATATATATATATATATATACATATACAAAAAATATATATACATATATGTTTATTATTGTTAATTAAACACATAACAGTGCCTTATTCTACATCACTAATCCATAAAAACTTAAAATAGCTGCCTTGCTAGCTATTACTAAGCAAATTAGTAAAAGTATACTAAAGTTTTAAAGTGTTACCAATATTTAATACCTAAAGTTTGTGCTCTTTTCCCTCCACGGCGATGTCACTTCCTGCTCGATGATGTCATTGTGGCATTTGTTAGTTTTAGAGTATAGGAAGTGATGTTTGGGACGCAAGATAAAATATCATTATCAGGTAGAACAATATTCACAGGAAATGCATTTGATGAAAAATATGAATATTTCCGAATAAATTGTCTGTGAATAGTTTTTCATTGTATACGCTATGTTTCAGCATCGTAATTGGTGTTTATTAATATTTTTGAGCTTATAATGGTGTATTTTTAATGCTATATTCACATTTAATAATATTTTTGAGCTTGTAATGGTGTATTTTTAATGCTATATTCATATTTAGTAATATTTTTGAGCTTATAAGGATGCATTTTTTTAATGCTATATTCGTATTTAATAGTATTTTAAAAAATATATTTTTAATTTTAGTTAAAATGATTTGATTAGTTTCTTTAAATGTTCTATGACTTTTTATTTCAGTTTTGCGCCGTGCTATTAATAATCACGATGAATCGCATCCAAAGTAACTTTTTGTTTACATGTAATATGTATAAAGACAAACACATTGGCATATGTTTTTAAATATTTACATATATTTATATATAATATAAATGATATAAAAATGAATATATATTGAAAATATATATTAAAACCTATGAATATATTTAAATATATATATATATATATATATATATATATATTTTTTAATATATATATATATATATATATATATATATAATTTTTTTAATATATATATATATATATATATATAATATAAACGTAACAATTTTCTTAAATATGTACACACATGCGTTTATGTTTATATATACATAATAAATACAGTACACACATATATTACGTAAACAAAACTTTATTTTGCGACTGACGTCCTCCCCATGTTAAAAATGCTCAGTTTAATATGTAATGTCTCAAAAACAGCGTGCATCTCATTAATAACCCGTTCAGCGTGGACGTGCGCGCGCTTTCCTCGATCCCCGTCTGCTAGACGCGCGGCGTGTCATTACTAGCTGCGTGTCGCTGCTACGGCTCTGACAGAAAAACACCTTTAAAAACAAAAAAACAACAAATCCAGCAAAAAAATAGTGCTGCAACAAAGAGCTGCTGCCATTTTCTGCCTCGCTTTGATTAATGCTTTTTTTTCTGCCTAATAAAAGGTTCACAAACCATCTGTTTTACTCCCTAATGCCTTGCCCAAAGGTTCCTCTCTCCTATTTCAGGCAACGGGCCAAGCAGCATTCCTCACACACACACACACACACACACACACACACACACACACACACACACACACACACACACACGCTCGCCTATTTTCTCTTTCGTCTCCCTGTAAACAAGCTGCCTCTCTTTTTAATCTGCTGCTGCCATTTTCTTCTCGTCGTTATGCATATTCATCGCCAGTAAACATTTTCATCGACTACATTTAATATCCTGCACTAGCAATTACCGCTGGCTGTTGCGGCGTGGAGCCGGGGCCCGTCTCTAACAGCTGTCCCGCAGATGCGGCCCGCGGCCAAACGCGCCAAATAAAACCTACAAGATGCCAGTGGAATTTGTTTAAGAGAAGACGGCCTTTCTCTCGCTCTGTTTCCGGCCCATCTCTAGTTGACTCTGTCGTCATGTGGAAGGCTTAGCCCCAGCTCTTTAATACACTGAGCACCCAGCAAGATTAGCACAGCTGTTACGATAAAACATTAACCAATTTATATTTACCTTATATACGGGTGTTAGTGCTGGCCAGCGATTAATCGCATCCGAAATAAAAGTTTTTGTCTACATAATATATGTGTGTGTACTGTGTATATTTATTATGTGTATATATATATAAATACACACACACACACGCGCACGTAGATATTTAAGAAAAATGTTAGATTGATATGTAAAATGTTTTTTATATAAAATAAATTATATGAATATATATATATGTGTGTGTCTTTATATGTAGTACACAACTTTTATTTTGGATGCGATTAATTGGGATTAATATATATATATATATATATATATATATATATATATATATATATATATATATATATATGTGTGTGTGTGTGTGTATATATGTGTATATATGTATATATATGTATGTGTGCTGTCAAACGATTAATTGTAATTAATAATATATATATATATATATATATATATATATATATATATATATATATATATAAATACAAATATATTATGTAAAAAAATATATATATATACATACAAACACATGCAGGTATATATTTAATGAAAATAAGTTATGTTTTTATATTAAATATATTTATATAAAATAAGAGAATAAATATATAAATGCATTTACATGTAAATACTTTCAAATATATACTGTGTGTGTTTGTGTGTTAATATATACATAATAAAGTACAAACACGTCAAGAAAAACTTTTATCACGTTTAATCGTATTAATCGTATTAATTGTTTGACAGCACTAATATATACACCTATATATACATTATATATATCGAGTACCTAGCAGGGTTATTATAGCTATATATCTATAAAAAAAATATCATTATTTGTTTGATTGATACTTTGCTAAAATAACTCAAATGCATACTATATGTAAAAATAAATACATGAATAAAAATGACAGAAACGGTGTAAAAATAGTAAAGCGTTCAAATTGCAATAAAAATCTGGTGTACTTTTATTGTTAATCAAATCCCTTTTCTTTATGAGATCGTCCACAGGAAGTGACACGGTTCTGTTTAATTCTTTAACGTCCCTCGGTGGTGTGAGATCAGATTGCTGGAAACTGACAGGCTGATTATGAAGCCATTCTTCTCCTGCTTTCAGAAGTCCACTGACATAAAGCATGAGATTGTCAGGCTTCTCCTCTCGGTGCAGGTGTGCAGGGAGAAGAAAGGAGAGCGAGGGAGAGTGTTATTCATCCCCAGGGGGCACTGTTAGCCCTCCACTTCAACATCAACAACCTGCACCATGTGGCCCCAAACACACACACACACGCACACACACACACGCACGCACACACACACGCTCCAGCTGCAGAAGGTGCTGGTGACAGACATTAATTTGGTGCTTCATATCATGACACAAAAGACATCTTCCATCAAGAGTCCACACACCCTCCTGCTCATCCCAGAATCCGGAGCACAGGTGTCCGTTCACGTCACGCGCAGCCAGCTCTTACCTGCCGGCGCACGTTTAGACACTTTAACGCCTTCCGTTTTTGGTCAGATGTATATATTTTTTTAGCCGTTGAAGACGCTCTTCTTAAAACGAGCTTTATTCTCAGGCTCTCGGTTCATTTATAAAGCGCCTTTCTTAGAGGGGGGTAACTCTAAGTGCTTTACGTGAAAGAAAAGAAACTTTAAATGATCACAGAAATAAATAAAAACGCGCTCATGTTCTGTTGTTGTACTTTAATAGCAATGAAAACAATCCATTTATTGGCATTAAAGTGAAACTACTAAACAAACACACCAGAACCTGAGAAAAAGGATCATTTTAAGACTATTTCAAATAGTATTTAGAGGCTGTTTCAAATGTCATATATATATATATTGCATATTGTCACATGTAATATATTTCTATTAATATACATAGAAAGAAAATGTTTATATATATATATATATATATATATATATAATATGGTATAATATGATAACATATCACTTTTCTTTTACAAATATTTGAAAATATTCAGGCAAAAATTAAATGAAACAAACCATTATTGCTTTTCTAAAAATGTATTTTATTAATGTGTGCAAACATTATACAAAAATAATTAATACAAAAAGTATATATAATACAAAAATATGTTTTTGTTTCTAAATATATTTTTTAATATTTTATATTTTTTCTTCATTTCTATTTGACTATTAAATCAGCCGTTCTTGCACTTAAAAATGTATTGCTACAAATATATAAAAAGAAATATATATATATATATAAATGCTATATATGCAAAAATACAAATTCTTTTCACAATTATTTGTTTACTTGTACAATGTAAAGTACTCATGTATTTTGGTTGAATATATAACGAACAGCTTTTTTAATGATAAACGATTTTATGTCAATGTACTAATTTATATTGTTTAACCATTTGATGCAGTCACTTTAATTTGTTACCATATTTACATGCTCAGAGTCCATGGGGACTGTAATTTTTAACACTCGCACACACACAAAATACTGTGGAAGTTGATATTAAATAATTACCATATTCTTGCACCATGGCACCGTATATTCTTGCTACGTATTAGCATATTCATGTCCAAGACAACATGGTGTTGGTTTTCTGAATCTGCATTTAATTCCAAACATGTTAAACAGAAGATTATTTACCAAAACGTCACGTGTGAACTTGAAAAGTTTAGATAACCAGCGACTGTTTATAAATGTTTAAAATCATCATAGAGAGACTGTGTGTGAGTGACTTGTGGGAATGTTAGATAAACAGAGGAAAGTTACTGCTACTAAACACGACTAATGCACAGAGAACAGGACACACACACACACACACACACACACAATCCCACAATCCTCCACCTCCTGCTCCTAAAACCCATCTGAGCCACTGGACTTGAAAGCAGGAGAATGTGGGAGACTTGTGTGTTTTGATGTCTGTGTGTGTGTGTGTGAGCGAGCGCTGTATTTCAGGGTGGTGTACTGTACCCATCTGGGCGGCAGGCTGTGAGTGTGAGCGTCTTCTGATGATGCACGCTCTCACACACACACACACACACACACGCGCACACAAAACCCTGAGGCCCCCATGATCCTGTCAGGGCCCCTGAGGTCAGCTGGGGTCAGCATCTGGTCAGGTCTGATGGTGGTCACAGGTGTTTCCAAAGTCTGTGTGTGTGTGTGTGTGTGTATAGAGAGAGTACACAATTCACTTTGTTCTGCACCTGCCATTGGCAGATCTATCTGTCTGTGTTTCTGTCTAGGAACTACCTGGAAACCAGACAAAACACCTTCACTTCTACAAAACGGTGACTCCGAACACTTTAGCCACTGCCTAGCAACCCCCTAGTAACTACTCAGGACATCTGTCAACTGTCTAGCAACTTTAGCACTGCTTAGAAACACCCTAGCAACCGCCAAAAACACTAGTAAGACATTGTCTTGCAAGACCACCCGAAATGCTGTAACAACAACAACTCAAAAAAATTTAGCAACTGCCTAGCAATACTCAGCCAGCTGTCTAGTAAGTGAATAGCAACCACTTAGAACAACCTAGAAATGGCATACTGAAAAAAAACCTCTTCATAGTGCTTTAGAAACTGCTTAAAACACTTCATCTACTGCCTAGCAATGCCCTAGCAACCACTCGGGACACCCTAGTAACACCCCAGAATAACCAGTCACAAGACACTTGCAGTGCCATGGCAACCACTCACAATACTGCTAACAACTAACAGCTGCCGAGCAACACCCTAGCAACAACTCTGAACACCCTAGCAACCACTCCAAACAACTCAGCAGCTGCCTAGCAACACCCTAGTACAGTAATACTCAATCTACTGTCTAGTAAGTTCAAAGCAACCAGCCATACTTGAACAAAACATCCAAATAACACCTTCAGGGTTATAGAAACAGCTCAGAATACTTCGGCTTCTGCCAAGCAATGCCCTAGCAACCACTCACACCCTAGTAACATCTTACCCAGAAAACAGAAGGCACTTGCAATGCCATGGCAACCACTCACAATACTTTAACAACTGCCAAGCTACGACCTAGTAACAACTCCAGTAACACGTTTCACGGGAAACAAGAACAGTCAGAAGACACCCGCAATGCCATAGAAATGATTCAAAACACTGCCTAGTAACGCCCTAGCAACCGCACCTTAGTACGCCTTAGTAATGACACACTCAGAAAATCAGACAGCCGACACGTGCCGTGTTTATATTTTAGATTTAAATTCTTCAACTACTGCCTAGCAATACCCTAGCAACTACTCAGAACACTCTAATAACAATTTATCCAGAAGACCATGCCATAGCAACCATTCAAACACCTCATAAACGCTCAGAATACCCTAGTAACACCTTACCCAGAATAAAAAACAGCCAGAAGTACTTGCACTAAAGCAACTGCCTAGCAACACCCTGGTAACCATCCAGAACACCATAACAACTACTCAGATCGCCTTAGCAACGGCGGCAAATTTAATTTCAACTATATAGATCCTATATATTAACAACCAACGGATTAAATATGATCTGAATTACATAATCTGATTCCAAAAACAAAATAATTGCAATTTATTTTTATTGATTACACGATTACATTTTATTCACACGATAGCAATGCATTATTCACAAATCATTCATAAATAATTATTCGTTTAAACAAATTAATATGTTTCTTTATTTACAAATTGGGATTTTTTTTTGTCACGCCTAACCACTTTGACCAATTATGTTAAATTTACTAATATAATAAACAGTAAGTTAATAATTAACCCACTTGTGCATGATAGCACGTGATATACATAATATTCGTAAGGGTAATTAAACATTTAATTACTGAGTAATATTAATTAACTACGTGTACTTTCTAAATGCTCAGGATTAGGGATTGGTTTAGGGTTACTTGCATATAATTATGCATAATTAATTATTGTTTTAATAGTAAGTACATGTAACACGTAGCAATGACACCTACCAATATATATTTCTTTTTTTTAATTTTCTTTTGATTAACGTTACATTAATATATATTTGAATTATTTTTATATAATTTAGTTATTAGTTTTTCATTAAACCCCAATTTAAGATGCCTTTTATCGTGTTAATAACAACAAAAGCAATGTGTTTTCTTTTTCTTTGCATTTTTTTACGCAATATGAATTGATCCTATTTAAGAGAAACTATGTGATATTACCTAAAATGGATTATGTTACTCATTACTATTTTCATCATCTGGATTCATATTTTTAAATATTCCACCCATTTGCTTAAATATGCTCGCCAACGCTATTTTAATTCACATTTGTTGCTTGGTGTGTGTAAATTTTAGGTTGTGGACTGCGAGAGAGAGTGTGTGTGTGTGTGTGTGTGTGTGTGTGTGTGTGTGTGTGTGTGTGTGTGTGTGTGTGTGTGTGTGTGTGTTAGGGAGGGAGGCTGACCTGACATGTACTAAAATAAATGCTCTTGTAAGTTCAGATGTCCACCTGCATGAAACACACACGCACACACACACACACACACAGCAAACGAACACTGGAATGTAAACAAGAGCCTTTGGTTTGGAGTGTGTGTGTGATCAGTGTTTGTGTGTGTTTATGTCTGGATTTCGACAGGTTTCTCTGGTCATTTACGGTGACCTTTCACACTGCCAAAAATCAGATGATCCGCAGAGGATGCCCTGGAAAAATAGGTGTGTGTGTGTGTGTGTGTGTGTGTGTGTGGAAAGACCAAGTAACAGATCAAAACAGAATATCATCATCCCTACCTGGAGTGAGTGTTTGGAGAACGCGCTTCAGTTCGTCTAAATAACCGGACTTCTATATTAAACTCTGAAGAGCGGTGGGTTAACCTCAACTTTTTTCACTGATGGTCTTTTACAGTATTCCCGAAACCAGGATCGTTTGCTACGTCTTCACCATCGTCCGCGGCTCCGTCGCCATGGGAACTGATGATGCATGCGAGAGAAGGCGGCTAATTGGTTCGGTCGCTCTCAGCTTCTTGGACTTCGGCGACTAGTTTTTTGTCTGGTTTAGTCTTGATGTGAGATGCGTGTTCGGCTGAGAGTTAAACCCAAGAGAACGGAAGCCATGACAACAAAACGTCTCTCCAAATGTCCCAAGCGTCAAATATGAAGTTTTATTTCAAATTCGAATGGTGTCAAAAAACACCTTACCCTAGCAACCGCTCGTAACACCTTAGCAACAGCATACGCCGTTCAAAGTTTCCGATTGGTTACATTTTTTAATGTTTCTGAAGTCAGAAACACTTGTTTGATCCAAAAATAGCAAAATATTATAAAAAATTTAAATCATGTTT
>NW_025048699.1:247500-307500 GCF_018831695.1 Puntigrus tetrazona
ATTATTTCGCTTTTAATCAATTATTAAATAGCAATATTAATATTACTCCAGTTCGTTAAAGTTAATCTAAGCTCAAGTGCATTTATTTCAGTCATTCAGTCATAAAACGTACAATTTATTCGAGTCATTTATGTCGACTCGTAACATGAATTTGTGATAGCAGACAGATTCCAGCGTTTCTGAACCGCGGTGTTTCTCTGAAGGGCCGCTCTGTCGCTCCGCGGCCCCTAAATATTTGGACATGCCATTTGATTTACTGTGGCTGTTTTCACAGTCAGAGTCTCGGTGACCTTCAGCTTCAGTGCCGCTCTTGCTGTTTTCTCTCCTCAAAGCCAAACAATCAGCTCGACTCAGGAGCGTCTGAACGCCGAGGAGAGTGTAAGTCATTAGTGTCCCGCTGAGCTCAGAACCCGCTCCAAACGTCCTCAAATACAGCAGACACCGGCTCGAAATCGTATAAATATACCCAATGATACGACGAGACGCGATCCGCTCCTATAACGCAGTGCTGATCGAGAGATCCTCAGAAGATGCGAGATGTTTTGGAGGCTCCTCGAAACATCCTGATGATCAGATCCGAGGCTGATGGAGAACCAAGCAAATCGGAGCCGCTTCGGGCCAGTAAGAGTTCATCTGGAGTTATAAATCCAGATTGCAGACGCAGAAAGGCTTTGGAGTTGTATAAGTTAAATAAGAAACGTCTCCGCAGGAAGGACATTCATCAAAGCATCGGAGTCTTCTTCTTCGTGGTCGGTTCATAATGGAGCGTTCAAGTCCCTAATAAATCTTCATTTGCTCTTGGGTTTACAGTTCGGCGAGGTCTGCTTGGTGTAGCTCGGGTTTGTGCTCCTGTTGAGACGCTAATCGATCCAGAGGATCAGACATCTGTAGGATTCATTCTGGAAACAATGAGGCACGGAGAGCTGCAGAAACCTTGAAAGAAAACACACACTGGCTGACATTTACAGGCATTACCAGTTTTTAGATTTTGTATCAGCTTTTAGATTTAGATTTTCTCTTAAAGTGGTATTTTTTCTTTATTTTGTGTAAATATTTTTTTCCGTTTTAGTTACAGTACATAAAGCAATTAAATTAAAGCTATTTTTAAAATGGTTTTTATTAGTTTTATTTCAGTTAATTTAATTATTTCCGTATTATTAGCATTATTAACAAGAATTAGATCCATAAAACTTTGTTAGAAAATAAAATAATAACTTAAAAACAATATATATTATTATATATATATATATATATATATTTTTTTATTAATAAAAAATATATATTTAATAATATATATATATATTTTTTCTAGTTGCCCAACCAATGTTCCTTATTTTAATTTGAAAACATAAAACTTGATGTACTGAAATAACTAAAGCAAATATACAAAAATGAATAGAAGTTATACACACATATAAAACAATACTAAAAATGGACAAAACACACACACACACTAATTGCTTGAAAAAAATTGTTTCCTGAAATAAAATATAATAAATATAAACTTGTTTTATTCCAGCTGTCTCGATTCTCTTTAGTTAAAGTTGATGTCCTAAGATGACTAAAACTGAATGTCTATTTAATAATAATGATAATAAACGATACCATTTTAATTTTAATTTGCAATTAACTGTTAACTGAAATAAAGGCTGCCAAAACAACATTTCTCATTTAAATCCGATGTACAGAAGCAACCAAAACTGAACGGAAAAAATGGAAAACGCGAAAACTAAAGTGCAATGCTAAAATAACACTGGCCAGGGTGTTGCTATGCGGTTGCTAGGGTGGTCACTAGATGATTTCATAGGTTTTCCGGTCACACCTGCATTAGCTCCGCTGCAGTAAAACACATTCCCCGACTCACGTGGCATTCCTCCACAGATGTGACGGCCGTAAGAGGAAGTAATTGTGTGTGTGTGTGTGCGCGCGCTGCACATTCTTGCACCTGTGTGTGTGTGTGCGTTGGCGGATGGAGATATAATTGGAAGTTCTGGTCTCTGCGGGTTTAGGGTTGAGCAGAAATCAGTCCCAGCCGTCAGGTCAAAGCTTCATTCATCTTCAGATCCAGATCCAGAGAGATTCTCGTTTCCAACACACAACAAAACAAACAAAGTCACTTTTAGGAGTTTATCTGGCAATTCTGGCGAAATCTTGCAAATCTGATTCGCTTTCTTGCAGTTCTGCCTTTATCTCGCAGTTCTATCACAGTTCTGTTTTGATGAGTTCTATGTTTGCTCACTTTTTTTTCTTAAGTTTAGATTTTATATCTCAATTCCAACTTTATTTATCTCATATTATATTTGTTTCTGAATTTAGTTCTTTATATCAGTTCAAATTGAAGCTGTTCTGTAAGAAAAACCTTGGCATTAACAGTAAAAATTAGCGGCGGAGGTTGCCAGATTTTTACTGTAAAAATACAGCAGCAACGTTTAAGTTTTTACGGATTTAACATTTTACATTTGAGCTAAAAACATGTTGCGATAACAGAAATAATGCTAATATGAGCCATAGAAGTGAATCTGTTCTGTACCTTTATAATTCAATCACCCAAGTAAATAAAAAATGGTCACATGATAAATTAAAACTATTTTTTTAATTAATATTAATATAGAGAAGTGTGCCACGCACACACACACACACACACACACATGCAAACAGCATCAAATAATGCAATGATCATTGTTTTAATGATTATTTTTATTTTAAGTCCAGTCAACTTAAAAAAATAGAGTCTTGTCAACAAAACACACTTCTGTTAGTAAATGCTATAGATGTGGGTTACAGGTGATTGGCAGAATGTCCTGAAGAAATATGACATAATTTCCACAGAGAGTGAGAGTGTGTGTGTTTCTGTGTGTGTGCCTGTGTTTTTCTTTGTGCGTGTGTGTGTGTTGTGAGGCTGGGCAGTGGGGAATGGCAGGTTGCCACGGCGCTGTGTCCATGGTGACGTGGGATTATTGTCATTATTATGATTATTATGGGCTTCGGACATGCCAGAGCAGTTCAATGAGGCCGGCCGCACCTTCCCGCATCCATTCACATTCATTTGGCTTCTCCAAATAAATATTTATCAGTCAGAGTGGGCGAACGCTTCGTTAGGCTTGATAATTCCTGCCGCTCTGGGCAGAGACGGGCTCAGGACGTCCTTCAGGGGTCAGTGGACCTCAGCACAGCCGCTTCTGGGATCCTCGGAGAGATAGAGACCTCCGGAGTCTCCGAGATCTCCAACTCCGCTCAGACCGGACAAGAGACTTTAGATCGCAGTCAGGGTTACTATAAAACACCTTCGTTTCTTGAAATGTGATACTCATTCAATAAAATCATTAAAAAAAAAAAAAAAAAAAAAAAAAAAAAAATATATATATATATATATATATATATATATATATATATATATATATATATATATATATATATATATATTTAAAAAAATAATAAAAAAATATTTTATTTCAGCTGGTGCTAACATGATACACACAAAAAAAGTATAATAAAAATGTGAAAAAATCTAAAAATAAAGCTAACTAATGTGTCAAAGCCACAACTAAATTACAAAAATAAATACTATTTCAAAAACTATATTTTAATTTCAAAATAAAATAAAAAAATTGCCATAAAATTAATTTTCTCACACTCATTTGGGTCTGTTTATACCCCTTTTTAGAGCGCTGAAGGGATTTAAATCTACTCAATCCATTAAAAAAAGTATTTAAAAATATTTGGGAAAATATTTATTATTGGGATAACATGTACAAATAATAAAATGCGAATATGGGACATAACGTAAAGATTGCGTGCACGAATAAACACACATTCTGTAAAATGCTGCACATTTAGATGAAATATTCTAGAGTCGTTTTTACTTTATTTTATGTCTCCGTACTTCTGATGACGTTTAGCGGAAATCCTGACATATTCTGGAAAAAGGCCGCGCGCTCGATAAAAAAATCGTTTGATTTTTCAGGAGCAAATTTTTGGAAAAAGCGGTAGGCCTACACGTTCGATGGAAGATAATTATCATTTCTCTTTTGGAATAACATGCGCAGTTCGCATGCGGCCAACAGCTCGAAAGGCGAACGTAAATGTGTTTCGCATGGCAAAACATAATGTGCGTCCATTAAAGTCTTGTTTTGAGAAGCTGGATAATGTGTAGGCGGCGCTGAGGATCTTCACGGATTAACCGACATCCCTCGAATGTCTCCGGCTCTAACCCCAGCACCTCATTTCTGATGCCCTCTCCTCTTTCTTCTGCCTCCAAAGTAAATAAACCTTCATGTGAAGCGCGGCGAATGGCCGGAGGACTCCGAACCGCCGGCGGAGAGCAGTTTTTATCAGCTCCGCTCTCTTTACACGCGGCGCGGAGGCGCGGGAGCTTTGAGGCGGGCGGAGGAGTGCTTCCTTCCCAAAAGGAAGATTATTTCAAAAAGAGGCCTATCTGCTGAGCCCGCACTTTTCCTGTATCAAACCCGCCTTTCAACAGCCGCCCCGCGATGCTCCCGCTTTCAACGTGCACTTTATGAGCAGCTTTCGGGCCTGTGAGATGCAAATGTTCCCGAGAGGAGGACCTGTCAGACGGCCGATAATCGTGATTGACGTGCGACCCGCGCGAGGATTACAGCCGGCCAATCTATCGAATGCGCACCGTATATTTGTGATGATGTGATATATACAAAAACATCGAGCGGCATGTGATGTATTTTTAATGCATTTTATTATTTGTCCTAAATGCGCTGTTTATTAAAAAACTGGCTGGCGGGTTCTGATTCGTTTGCGCGAATCAGCACCGAAGTGATTCGCGCTGCTGTTTGTGGAAGCGGATGTGGTTGAAAGTTAAACATCATTTTTAGCGTCCGTTTGGTCGAAAGAGCGTCTTATTTGAGCTACTTTTACTGTGCTGCAGTCATCAGACCTACAGCACAGTAAAAATAGCACGCTTTTTTAATATAAACACAATTAATGCACGGAAAACGTGGCTAATTTGACTTTGATTCTAATTGAGCAGTGATTTCTGTTGGTTCATCGCCTTTTATTTATAAATAATTAACCACTACTTCATTACAGTAAAATTTTAGCAACCAAGTCTTTTATTGACTACCATTTTGTAAAATTACTAAAAATAGCTTTTGTAAAATGGTTAACTTGTGGTTTAACTATAGTGACCATGTTTGAAACTACGGGTGATTATCTAACTGGGGGGGAAAAATGTAAAAAAATAAATAAATTAACATCGACTGGAGTTCATCAAAATTGTGATTTTAAAGAATCATTAAAAAGTAGGTCATATGGTATTTTAAAGTGTCCCAATAATGCGCTGCAGTGTCTAAGATCAGAAAATATCGCAGTTTTCTCTGAATGTACGGTCAATATTAGAGTTGTGTTGCCAAGTCTGTGGTTTTCACGCAGAATTGGGCTGCTTTTTCTGTGGGATTTCTTCATGTCTGCGGGTTGAAGTGACTTTTATCAAGTTAATCAGTTTTTTCCCCACCAGAAAAAGATTGTTACTGGAAAAGCGATTGGGCTAGTTTTGAGTAGCAATTGAGCGGGTTTTCTTTGAAAACCTGGCAACCCTGAGCTTTACCTAAAACAATAATATAATAATATCCGTTCTTAAAATAATGATATAAAAGCACTCTTGCAAGCTGCTAAACTGGTTAAAGGTGATCCAGTATCTTTATTTAACATGCACTTTTCTGATTAACAACTCTGCAGACTTTTTGAAGGATATATTAAAAACTGCGAAAAAAAATGTTTTTCCAAAAACCCTCATGACCTGCTCTTTAAAATCATATTTTTTCTCCAAATGTTTCATTATGTTGAATTTATTCAGTATTATTTATGTTTTGTATTATTTATTTACAACAAAAATTGCTTCATATTTAATAAGTTTGATTAATTTACATAAATCTGAATGATTATATATATATATATATATATATATATATATATATATATATATATATATATATATATATATATATATATATATATTTTTTTTTTTTTTATTATTATTTATTTATTTTTATTTTTTTGCTTTTTGCTTTGCCATTTCAGAGCAAAAATGCTGATGTTTATGGAGGATCGTCAAAATTGAATTTTTTATTTTTTGGGGGGTTTTTTTTAATGTTTTTTTATTTATTTTAAAGCATGGAAAAATATTTTACAAAAGTATTTCTCTGAGCCGTAGTTTAATATTAAACGTCAGTGATGTTTTTTTAAATGATTTAGAAATGAGTCTCACCATCTTTTGCTCACCAAAGCTAAATTTATTCAGTAGAAACAGTAATAATAGGCCCTTTTTATCTGTATAATGCATCTATTACAGACCCCAAAGTGTCGAACAACAGCTTTATCTAATGCCAAAACCTTACGAGTAGATTACCAGGCCATCACGAGTATATACATTGTACGCAGATGATGTATTTATGAATTATAATGCGCGTGCTCAGTAAAATAAGCCAGTGTCGATACGTCAGCTTACTCGACAGCTCATGAGATGTTTTAGCTTTCAACTCTGGCCTTTGAGTCTTAAATGAGGCACGGTTTGATTTCGCTCTCATTTAGACAAACCTGTTTTTCCTTCAGGAGAGGATGTGCCCTGCACTTGAACTCGGGCAGGATTTTTTCCGATTGTGAAGCCTGTGGCACCTGTACCAACCGCAGGACCATCTGCTTGGCATTCAGCGTCCAATAACACATTTGTGGGGTAAACACACACACACACGCACACACACACACGCACGCTGCTGAGGAATGACAGAGGTCTGTTAGACACATTGTTTTAATTGCGATGTGAAGATGCCCCAGCTGGGCTCGGGGAGGTCGGGATGGGAATTTTTCCGGGGGATTCTGTCCGGAGGAATGCGCTGTAACCCGATCTGCAAATGAAGAGAATCAAAGAGCATTAAGAGCGTTTCGCGGCCCCTCGGTCGGGGCCACAGGTGTTTGGCAAATAGCGTGTTTTGTGAAGGAAAGCTGCAGGCTGTGTTTATGTCATCGTTCCTGCCTCTCTCCTGCAAACTGGAAAACCAGAGGAATTTGACAAAATGCACTTGCTGTTCCTTCAAACTCCCTTTTTATCCACTTTTTTTTTCCTCTGCTTGACTTTAAGGACAGAGTGTCCTTTCTTCAGAACAACTCTCTCTCTCTTTCATCTGCTCAACTTCTCAACTTGCACTTGCATGTATTATATTAATCATATTATTCAATATTATATTCTATATAAAACACACATATATATATATATATATATATATATATATATAAATGCATATATATTTATATATATATATATATATATATATATATATATATATGCATTTTATATGTAGGCCTAAATGTACTTAAAATACACCCTTCTATATTTAAATGATAGCTTATAAATAAATTCCCAGAATAAGGCAAATGTTTTATTAAAAATAAGTTATTTAATTTTTTTTATTTAGAATAAAACATTGCAACAGTAAAACAGGATATCAATCAATATATTTGAAGATACAGATATGCTTTTAATTCGATATTTCATGTATAATAATTATATACAGAATTTAAATACGCTAAATATAAGTGTATTTTATATACATTTTTTGTGTATAAATATATATATGTGTGTGTGTGTGTGTGTGTGTTTATAAATATAGTATATACATATAAATTTGTACATATTTTCACACACACACATAAAATTAGAGTTACTTTTTTCTCCTTGCTTCGTTTGTTCTTCTCCTTCAACAAACCTCACAGTAATCTCTGAGGTGTTTCAGACCGAGCTCAGATCTCCCCATGAAGCCACACGCTCTGATAGACGGGGCCCGGAGTAAGTCCTCTGGTTCCCGTCCGTCACGTGACCGCTAATGCTTCACAGAGATCTCTGACGTGTGTTTTCAATCCTCTCCCATCTAATCACTAATTGCGGTATGATATCCAAACACTTCCCGGCGGTAATTCCTCTGACCCAGATAGACCCGGCCGGCCTGACGCTAACGAGCGGGAGATCCATTTGATCCTTGATTAAATCGGCCCCGAGCTTTAACCCCTCGAACCCCAGAGACATCTCCCGTAGATCTGCTCCCGAACGAGCGCAGATAATAAAGGACACGTCAAATCTGCTTTGCCGTGTATCTGCGCCGTCTCCAGACATCGAGAGTCAAGGGCTTAAAGGCTTAGCGTGCATCCTCATTGTGTCAGAATTAAGACGTTTTAGCATTGTGTGCTTCAGAAAGAGACTCGTGCATTAATCTCCATCTCCTCGAGAGCAACTTGCTTTATTTGCTTTTGCTAAGAGGGGCGGTTCGAGCAAAACCGGCGTTCGCTCACCATCACGTCTTGTGAAATAAACAGCCGTCAGGCCTACGAAAAAGCGGTTAGGACGCTTTATTGAGGAACAGGCTCACGTTTGCTCAAAATGCACTTGGTTTGTTTCTTCGCCAGGATTTGGACCGCCGTCTCAGTGGATGCGAATGGGTGCCGTCAGAACGAGCGTCCGATAAAAAGAAACACCGCAATAATCCACAGCGCTCCGGTCCATCTGGAGAGGACAAAAGCTGTGTGTTTCTTAACAAATCCGTCATTAAGACGTTTCGACGCTTGTGGCCAAAATATGACTCCAGTATCCGTCGAAAGGCGAAAGAGTCCATGTCCTGTTGTCTCTCACGTCCCAGTCCAGCCACATATGTGTTCAGAGCTGTTTTGGACCGCTTTCAGACCAGAACACTTTATCACCGTAGAGAGCGCTATTACGTATCGTGAACTCGTATTTGAGATAATGATGGATTTATTTGAGCTTTTGTCTCCTCCAGATGTTAACCGATGGACCGGAGTGCTGTGGATTTTTACCAGACGCTCGTTCTGACGGCACCCGCTCACATTCATAGCCGAGGCAGCGGTGCAAAGACACTCCAAATCTGACGAAGAAACAAACCCAAACAGATCTAAGTACCCTTTGAGCAAATGCCCAGTAAATCTGAGCCTCTTCTTCAAAGTCATATGATGGTGCTAAAAAGAACATTAATTGGTGTAATGCAATCTGTGCAAAAAAACACACTATTTTCCACAGACTGTGCGTTAGTTTGACTTTCACCGAGAAACACCGCGTCTCCAGAACATGGCGCCCGCAGCAACACTACAGACAGAATAACAGCCCCGCCTTCTTTCTTTTTTGGGTAAACAATCGGGCGGAGATATGCAAATAAACCCACTCTGTGACGTAGAGAAGTGGGGGCGTGTTTAAACGAGTCGTTTTTAGGGGGGCGTGGTCAAGTCATGACTTTTATAAAGAATATCTCTTTGGTTTTGAGACTTTAGGGATCTTATCTGTTCACCAACAGCTTTAACACTCCAGAGAGAAGGAAAACTTTGACATGGTATCATATGACCCCTTTAACTGCCCGGATGATGTTTTTATCAGACTCTCATTCTGACGGCACCCATTCACATTCACTGCTGAGAAAGTGATCCAAAGAAGCACTTCTTGGATGGCTCCGTTAACATGCATTTCTCCTTTAAGTCATTATTTGGACAAAATACTGTTTGATGGCGTCTTTTCGGTGTCAGTAAGAGCTATCCTCGCTGTTCGTGATTATAACTATTTGCATTTATCATGCACCAGACTTCTGAGCGCTCAGAGCCGACAGAAATCGATGAACACCTCTGAGCCCAATTTACATACGAGTTCTCGCAACTCCAGACCGTTGCCGGTATTGATTACTGCGGTATTTTTGCACGATCGGGGAGGAATCTTTGTGAAGTTTCACAATCGGTTTCCACATGGCTCTTTGTTTCTACAGCTGCAGCCTGTTGCTTTGGATCCCTGTGGCTTGGATCACGCTTCATAACGCGCTGCTCTTATGGTTTGGTTATTAATGCTACATAACCTGCCCTGAACACTGTAGTTCACGTTTCTGAATATAGATGGGATCCACGCTTTAAGAACCTGTATAATGTACTGACGTATTCTTATTTATATTTGTAAGTTAAAACATTGAATATTAAATAGATATATATACAATTCTAAAATGATTTTTTTTTAAATATTTATTTGAGATATTTATGTAATATTTATTTTTATATATTTTATCAAAAATACTTAACTTTTTAAAACATTTGTCAATAGAGAACAATAATTTTTACCTGAAAATGGCAAATTTTGTGATCTGAAATGTCAATATTTTTTTATTTTTATTTCAGTCACTCAAAGTGTGAAACGTAATACTATAACTGCTATAATAAATAACATTTACTGTATATATATTATCTAATAATATATTTATTCTTATGTAGATATTTATTTTATGAATGTCACTAGAGAATGTTGTTTTTGTTCCAATAATGGCCACGGATGAATCGATTTTTTTGGTGCTCTTTACTATTATTACCTTTTCCATCACTATTTCTGGAGTCACACCCAAATGTTTGTTTTTTTGCTGCATCAGCGTTAGTGCCGCCCGTCAAATTTCAGGCCCTATGACGCTGCACAAAAATGACCGTATGATTTATATTTACGCTATTATTCCTCGGCGATGCAGCAAGCAACAGACACGGTCGCTTTTTGCGCATCGCGCCACTTTATAACCAAAAAGCAACAACTTTAGCAACAACTTCAGCCTGTGCAAAACCAGCAGGAGGCGCTGCATTCAAACAGGAAGTGATGCCGGTTGAGTCACGGATCTGTTTCCTGAGCCCTGGCCCACCTGAACGGCGTCAGCAGTTTAAAACACGTTTCTGGAGGAACGTTTCGAAGCCTGCGGTTGGTCTGTTCAATGTGTTTGTGGAGAACTGAGCTCCTCGTGTTCGGCATGAGCGTGCGTTTCGGCGCAGGTGTGTGAAATAATGGACTCCAGTGACACACCAGACCTCTTAAAGAGACTCTTCACGAGGCCCGCGTGCGTCTTCCACCGATGCAGCCGTATTAAACCCTTGTTACGAAAGAGCATTGAACGAAGAGATGAAGAAAGCCTCTGGATCCAATCAGATTCCGATCAGCCGTTTAGCTTTTGTGTTTCGGAGTGCTACAGTTTGATGTGTGTTTATCTGCAATTTGACTTTGAGGGGGGGGGAAAAACTCTATTCATCTCCACTTATGCAAAACAATCTGTTGCAGCACTACAGGTGTTTGGGAAAGTGCTGCAGTGCTTTGTGTCGGCATGAAGCTTTTGAGCAGAAAACATCAGCCGAGGCCTAAAGTCACGTTAGAAGACCAGTGTTACCTGCATGTTATTAGTTATAGAGCCAAGCTGTTATATTTCAAGATCAAATTAATTAATTTTAATGTTTTTGTTAATATATATTTATTTCTCTTCTAAATTGTATATATTTATATATATATTTTTTTTTTTAATTATTATTTTTTCAGGTCAAAAGTGATTAAAATGCTTTTCCCCTATTAATTTTCTAAATAATTTTTAATTAATTGATTAATTTTTATTTATGCATTTTTATGCCAATATTTGAAAAGGTCAAAGGCAACCATTTCTCTCTCATCTCTCTCTCATTATATATATATATATATATATATATATATATATATATATATATATATATATATATATATATATATATATATATATATAATCCCCCTGTTATTTTTCTTCTTTTATTTGTTTTTAATTTATTTTCCACGTTTTTTCTCTATTCAGAAAAAGAAATGAAGTGACCCAGAGTTGACTCTAAGCTTCCTTCATCTGTCGTTCGTTCTCCATAGCGCGCACAAATAAAATACGTTTTATAAAATAATTTCCTTTTTCCCCTTTCTGTTTCCTTTCCCCCTCAATTCATTCGCATTACTTTCTTTCTCTCTTTTTTCTCAACGCGAAGATCAAAAGCGATATAAAGCGTTTTTTTTTTCTGTTCAGGCAAAAAGAAAAAACAAAAAACCCCGAAGTGACCCAAAGTCGACTCTGAGCTTCCTTCAGCTGTCACTTGCTCTCCACGCCGCGCGCACAGATATGAAACGACCGCCGAAACTCTCCTGTCTCGACGCAAGCGTTCTCCGCGAGGTCGCGGCAGTCAAAGTTGCGCCGTTCCTCGCGCGCCGCGTCTGTTCGGAGCGCTCGCGCAGTGGACGGCCGTAAGCGCGCGCGCTGATCCGGAGGAACGCCGCTTCGCCGCCCTGTCGGCAAAACACTCCGGGAGCCAGAGAGAAACGCGTCGCGGGCTGATCCGCGCGTTTATTCGATCCGCGCTCTCCCTCCGTTCGCGAACGCGCGCCTCGGTCGGGATCGCCGAAGCCGGAGGGACACTTGGAGAGACTTTGTTCGCGGCCGGACACCTGCGCGTCCGCTTCACCTCGTGGCGAAACGTCGCTCTGAACCGCGGTGTCTTTTTCGCGCGGAGTGGATTTTTTTTGGGGCTCGATCGTTCCGTGGGTCCGTGTGTGCGTGCGTGCGCGCGCGTGCGCGTGTGTGCGTGCGTGCGTGTGTGTGTGTGTGTTTCTGAAGATCAGACACGCTCCTCCTGATCGGGTGTTTTCTCATTGCGATCTGTTTCCATGTTTTTAGGTTTATGTGATATTTCTAAAAATGCATCATCACCATCATCATCACCATCATCATCATCAGAGAATGGCCGCGTTAGGGACGGATAAAGAACTGAGCGATTTGCTGGATTTCAGCGCGGTAAGTCACTTCGCGCTTCTGCACGCCGGAGGTCAATGATCACACTTTGTTTCGTTTTGTCACATTTCATTGTGTTTCTGCGCGCAAAAAAATGATTCAGTAGAAGTCTTGTAAGATGACTTTTCTTGCGCCGCGTAAATTGCATTTGAAATCTGAAAGAAAGTTGCAAAAAAGAAAAAAGCTTGTGTGGATTTGATAGATGTGATGTTGCATTAGTAATTCTGTTGTCTTATAGATGCGAAACAGCGATTTGAAAATGTTCCCCACATCAATGGTAGTATATCCCACTTTATTCAGTCTTTTCTTGTGTTTCATTCCCTTTTCTTTAACAGAGTCGTATCAATGTTGTGTTGAACCTTGAAACAGAAAATAAACGCTTTCTGATGGAATTCCTCGTCGTTGTAATTTGGAGTCACTCCTAACGCGCTTCTGGAATTCTAGATCGATCCCATTAGGATTTCTTCCAAATCCCGACGGGAATTCCATCGGAACGTTTTTTTTTTTTTTTTTTTTGACAAGGCTAGAGTAGATACTACTCTCTGTTTCAGTAAAAAAAAAAAAAAAGACAGAAAGAAAGAGAGAGAAAACACAGAAAGAGCAAAATGTGCATCCTGTGAGAAATGCTTTTGGGAAGTTTTCACTCAGGAAATGTGTTTTTATGAAGCCACGGCTCCAAAAATATCCCAGCTGTCTGCGTGCAGCGGCTCCATTCAGACAGACGGAGGCTGAAGTGACAGTCAGGCTAGTTTCTGCACTCAGGACGCTGCAATTTGGCTTGGTTTTGACATTGCAATCGACTTTTAACGTAGGTTAAGCAAATGAAACTGCATGCATTTGTGAGCTAGAGCAATGCATTGTGCTGTGATTGGCATGTTTGGGATGCTTTTAACCTGTGTGTGTTTTGCATTCTTTGATTCGGGCGCGGGCTGTGAAAGTTTTTAATGTGTTGTCATGATTGTTTTGTAGATGTTTTCCCCTCCTGTCAGCAGCGGGAAGAACGGACCCACGTCCCTGGGAAGCGGACATTTCTCTGGCTCAAGTATGTCGAATGCAACCCAGCCTCGTGTGTGTGTGTGTTTTTTTGTGTGACGGCCCGCCGAGCGATTACAGCTCGGGTTTAAATATGCGATGCATGTGTGTGTGTGTGCGTGCGTGTGCGTGCAAACTTCAGGTGTGTGAGAATTTCGCGTTGTGATGCGAGTTTGATTGTTGTGGCAGATGTTTGGGTTCGACGACGGCGCCGGGGCTTGTTTTCTGCACAAACACGCTCATGCATAATTCGTGCAATATGGATTCTGCACCTGCGGGCTTCCTTAGATTTCCTTTTAGAAAACCTGACGTTTTATTTGCCTCGTAATTCCTCTTCTGATGAGCGTTGCGGATAGTTGCATCCACAAAAAAAAACGAAACAAAAAAAAGCGACGACCTTGACCCCCCGGAAGTGCGTTCGGAAAGCAACCGTGCTTTTTTGTTGTTGTTGTTGTTGTTTTTTTTTTTTTCCGGCATGCATTTGTTTTCGGATGCATCGCCGTCGTGATCCGCATGCACAGATGGAGGGCAGAGACGGATACTCGCGGCCTTTTCGTGTTTTCAATGCCTGCTATTGTTTTCTTCAGACTTGAGTGTTGTTTAGGGTTCGGTCATTTGCATGCCGCCCCCCCCCCCCTCGGTTCCTGCGCTTTCGCCCTGAATTGTGTCGCAGTTTTGCGCTGTTGGAAAAAGTCGGGGGAAAGAGGATGGAGGGGGGTCTGCAAACTACAGCTACCCTGTTGCCATGCAACTTGGCTCGGAAAACGCTGGGAAAAGTGTGAATCGCCGAGAAAAAGAGAGGGGAAAGAGAACGGCGCGGAAGAAATAAATAACAGGAGCGTGTGGGCACGCTGCTGAATTTCGCGTGGTGCTTATCCCGTGCCAGTCTCGGAGATTTCGGATACAGGCCCCGGCGCGCGCGTTTGTTCCGCTAACAGCCGTGGCTTATTAAGCCGCGCTGAAAAAGTGGGGTTATTTTAATAACGGGCCGGAAAAAAAAAAAGCGGCGGGCGCAAAGCCTGCTGCTATTTGCATCGCTCTGTTTTGGTTCTGCTTGTCAGTCAAGCGCCGGCGATTGCGTTAAGCGCAGAGATGAAGAGAGAGAAGAAGATTTCTCCTCCCACAATCCAGCACCTCTCAGAGCGGCTTTGTCTTTCTCGCAGCGAGCCGAGGCGGCGAGGGGGAGAGATGCAGACGAATATCAAACCCTTTAATTGTGCCCCAGATTAGGAATTAATGAGCGTTTTTAGCTTGTAATAGCAATATTATTGCTACAATCTAATGCTAATAATGAGCCGGCTTGTAATAGTCCGCTTTTCAGGCTTCTTCAGGCTTCTTCAGGGTTATTTCTGCACGGCTTTTTTTTGCTTTGTGTGAGATAAAGTTGGCTGAAAGTGTCCTTCTTAAGCACGCTTTTTCGGGTTGAAACGACGAAACTTGAGAGGTCTGTGTGATCTCCCGAAGTCATGCCAAAGTCAAACGCTGCTTTTTAATGAAATGCGGCTTTAATTTGGATGACTTCAGAAAGACGGGTGCTTGCGTGAAGTTATCAGTGCACATACAAAATACACTTTGTGTGTGTGTGTGTGTGTGTGTGTGTGTGTGTATAAATGTAGATATACACACGCATGCGTGTATATATTTAATAAAAATGTCATGTTTATGTATCGAGCACATTCAGTACATATCGTATAAATTATATAAATGTTTTCTAAATACGTACTGTACGTGTGTATTTATGTATAGACGTAATAAATCTACTCAACACACACATTCTGTAAACTAAAACGTTTATCTAGAACGCGATTAATAGAAAAAAAAATGTTTTAAATGCTCACATTCATATAATGAGACTTAATATAAATATTTAAATAAATATATTTTATAAATATTTAAATGCATAAATATATTTGTATTTATTATATTTGTATTAATTAAAATAATTCTTATTTATTTATTTATGAGAATTATTTTAATTCTTAGAAATATTGAAATGCATTTATCTATTTATTCACTACTTTCACCGTTTTTTTCATTCATTTATTTTTATAAATGGTGTTTTCTGAGTTCCTTCGCTTGTAGGAGACTTTAAATGCCTCGCGCTGAAGTGTTTGTCAGTGTTTCTGCATTTTAACAGCAATCAGTGTGAAGCTCGACGCAATCAGATCCTCCCAACTTCGAATGAACATGAAAATACGAAGCGCTTTTGTCATGCGGGCCACTCGAGTTCAGCCGTTCCTCCAAACGCCGTAGCGTCTATGCTAAGAATGCTCGGGCTTTATTATTAGCCGTCTAGAGACGTCACGCCGAGCTCGCGGAGAAGAGATGCCAGGACGCTTGCATTACGTCAGCGCTGTGGGGAAAATCTCACTTCACTTTCATTGTCTCACTGATGAGTTCAGTTCACTACAGCAGAACCAAGCTGTCTTCGCTATCCGCGCGGTCCCTGGATGACCTTACGGATGTCAATACAGAAAATGAATGAATGCACAGGGTGAGCCATCTCTGCTTTATATAAGAAATCAGTTCATCCTTGATCAAGAGGATCTTCGGTTCCCGCTGCTTTTGTTCAGCTGCTCTGATTTTCTGGCCTCTGACTGTATTTTATACCATCTGTCCCAAATTCACTGCTTTTCTTTTTTTTTTTCTTGCTGAAAGTAAATTTAACCAGGGCTCAGGGCAAAAGTGACGCTGAAAATGCCCCAGATATTAAAAAAAAAAAAATGCCCCCGTAGTGAGATTGATATTTCGTAATATCCTGTATGGTACACTGCTGGTCAAATGATTTTTAAAAGACGTCTCTTCTGCTCAAGGCTGCGTTCGTTGGAGCAAAAATACAAGAAAAACTGTAAAATTGTGATATATTTTTACGGTTTAAGAAAATAGCTTTTTAAGTGAATGCGTGTTAAATTGTAATTTATATTTGGGATTTTCTGCATCATTACCGCGGCCTACAGCGTCACGTAATCCTTCGGAAATCATAATAATATACCGATTTTCTGCGCCGGAAACATTTCTGATTATTATCGGTGTTGTGCCGCACAACGTTTTTGTGGAAACTGTGACACATTGAAAAGTTTGGGGTAAGTGAGATCTAAAATACGGAAAGAAATGAACGCTTTAATTCAGCAAGGATGCATGAAGTTGGTCGAAAGCGACGTTGATATGCTAATGCTAATAAACGCCGTTCTTTCGAACTTTCTGCGTCCTGGAAAAAACACAGAAATGTATCGCGGCAGCAGATCAGTGCATTATGAGCATTTCTGAAGGAAGGCGGCAGTAATGATGCTGAAAATCACGGAAATCAATTGCGCTTCAACGCATGTTAGCTACAAAACGATGTTTCAAATGGAAAAAAAATATTCGAAAATGCCGCAGAAGAAACCTTTTCGTCTAAATGCAACGACGAAAGGCCCTTAAGGCCAGAAAGAGATGACATCTCCCTTATTTGCTTTTAAGAGCGTCTCTCTCCGATCTCGAAGCGAGGGTAACTCTTAATAAAAAGTGCATTTCTGAGCAGCACAGTCACGTCAGAGCGGCTCTCGGCACAATAGCGAGTGTTGTTTTCTTCACTGGTCGCCGGTGTCCTGCGTGTCCTCCAGAGTTACGTCAGCGGAGTCAGTTTCCCAGCGCTCTGTTGACATTGTTGTGTCCTGTAGCCCACTTCCTTTGTGATTAAACGTCTGCGAGTGTGTGTTTGTGAATATGTTTCTTGCTCTTTATCTCTGCGCTGCTTTGATAAGGCTCTCACACGCTGTTTGTTTGACCTGGAAACGGGGCTCTTAGACCTGTTTGTGCTGGAACGCTTTGGGACGGGTCCAGACGCAACACTCGCCGCATGTTGATTAGTCACGAGCGACTCTTAATTGGTGTCGCTGGACTATACTGTGAACCATTCATCATGCTATTACGGCAAATATACGGTGATCCGTGTTTACTTTTTACTTGACAGCTAGTTTAAAAACTACGGGGTTTACCGCAACTGTCTTTAATATTTAATAAACGAACACAATAAGCGCTTTGTACGCATTAGTGCTGTCATTCGGATTAGTTGCATCTAAAATTAAAGTTTTTTTTTTTTTTTTTTTGCATGTTTGTACTGTTTATATTTATTATGCATGTATATACACACACAAAGCATGCATTTACATGTATATACATTTATATTTTAAATATTTTTACAACAATATAAACTTAAATATTTACATGCATGCGTTTGCGTGTATATATGCATAATAAATATACACAGTACACACGTATATTATGTAAACAAAACGTTAACGTTTAATATCCATAAAATTAAACAAGTTAATATATATTTTTTTCGCTGTTTTATATTATTTAACATCCTTTAAATCGACTGTTCTTTATTACTTTTTTAGTATTTAAAAACTGCATATTTGCCACTCGTTTATTTTGTTATTACTTAATATCCTAAAAAGGTTTTTTTTTATTATTTGTTGTTCATTTAATTTATTATACATAGTTTTTTTTTGCTGTTGTTTCTGATTTCCTTTTCATTATTTAACATCCTCGAACACCCTATTTATTGTATTTATTATTTACAATTTTTTTCTGTATCCAATTAGCAATTTTTACCCTTGTTTTAAAGCGTAAGTCATGCATGCACAAAATACATTCTCTAAAAAAAATTAACGTAAAATGATCGTATTATCTTATAGTCCGGCATTTAATGTATGCAGAAAACTCTTTTACGAAGCAAACCCACTTAAAGAGTTGTTTAGTATAACTTAGTATGTTTATTACGATGTAATAAATGTATTTGTTTGTTTGTTTGTTTGTTCTGGTTTTCGTTGTATTTGTTATACTTGTATTTAGTTTTTAAGTTTTTGGCATGAAAAAAGCGATAAATAAAAATAAACGTATTTCTTATTTTATTTTATTTATTTTTATTTTTTAATTTAATTTAATTTAATTTAATTTAATTTAATTTAATTTAATTTAATTTAATTTAATGACTTACACGTTTGCCTAAACTAAATGCAGCTTGTTTTAAGGTTATTTTAATGCACTGATTTAGACAATAAGTTTTTGCCGTGATTCAAATCCATTTTAACATTTGACTTTTGTCGTTTAATATTTCATTTTCCCAGAATAACCTTGATAACGCGGGTCTCCAAAAAAAACATCGTCAGGAAAATATAAGCGCGATTAAAACACTGATGTCGTAAACAGGTTGATGTCGAAGGCCGAGTGAGCAGTTGTTTTGGACAGACGCTGATGCCTGACAGGAAGTGTATGCAGAGCTACTTCCTGTTTTTGTGCGCCGGTCTCCTGAGTGCGAAGGAGGCAGCTTTTCACCTTCACTTACTCTTAGATCTGCTCGCCGTGCTTTATCTAAGGGCTTTTCCATTAGAGCCTTGTTTAGTTCAGCTAGTCGGGTCCAGTCTGATCTGATCTGGTGCGTGATGGGTAATATAGTCCGCTTTCCATCTGTCGGGTTCGGTTAATGCGGGCCGGCGCTCCGCTTCAATCCGTTCACTTCCATTCACTTCCGTATAATTGAGTGTTATTGTTTTATTTGTTTTGCACAAAGCCTGAACTGGACTGTGTCGTATCTGATCCCGTCCAGGCCGGAGTCGTAATGAATGACTGAAAATACGGCCTGGGAAAGTGTACCGACTAAAGACGCCACTGTCTGCAGTGATTCAGCACCCTCGTGAAATAACAATTGGGTCAGAGTGCATTGTGGGTAATGAGGGTTGATGGGAAACGCCCATCACACGCTCTCGTTCACAATAGCCCTGCCTTTTCCAAACAGGTTCCTAAACACACGGTTAAAGGAACACTCCTTTTTTTTGTAAATAGGCTCATTTTCCGACTTAATAAGTTGAGTTTTATCGCTTTTGAATCTATTCAGCCGATCTCCGCTTGTAGCGTAGCTTAGCATAGATCATTGAAGAGTTTCCATAGTTTTCCTATTTCCATCCTGGCCCTTCTGTAGTTACATTGCGTACAAAGACGGGCGGAAAGTGAAAAGTTGCGTTATTCAGCCGATTATATCTATTCAGCCGATATCCGCTTTTAGCGTAGCTTAGCATAGATCATTGAATCCGATTAGACCGTTAGCATTGCAGTTTCCATAGTTTTCTTATTTCAAACCTGACTCTTCTGTAGTTACATCGTGTACAAAAAGTGAAAAGTTGCGTTATTCAGCCGATTATATCTATTCAGCCGATCTCCGCTTTTAGCGTAGCTTAGCATAGATCATTGAATCCGATTAGACCGTTAGCATCGCGTTCAAGAGTTTCCATAGTTTTCCTATTTCCATCCTGGCCCTTCTGTAGTTACATTGCGTACAAAGACGGGCGGAAAGTGAAAAGTTGCGTTATTCAGCCGATTATATCTATTCAGCCGATATCCGCTTTTAGCGTAGCTTAGCATAGATCATTGAATCCGATTAGACCGTTAGCATTGCAGTTTCCATAGTTTTCTTATTTCAAACCTGACTCTTCTGTAGTTACATCGTGTACAAAAAGTGAAAAGTTGCGTGCACATCGAGCGTGTCTTTCAAGCCGGGGACTATTTTACTAATCATTTTTGTATGCAATGTATGCATATAAAGTATTGTCGTCTATTGCTACGAACATACCTGTGCCGCCGCTTTTGCTCTCGGGGGTTGATATAATCATTGCGGTTAATAGTGTTTGTTTGATTACATTTAATTACCGTACTTTTCTGCCACACCTACTCAGAAATTTTAATGTAGAAACGTAATATTTGCTCTAAAGCTGCGATTAGCATCGCGAGCAGCGCTATACAAACAAACTTCAATTGGACTGCATTTTTCAATCAATGTGAACTCACACTATTCTTTTTATAAGCCATTTTTACCAGGCCGATTCTTCTCTATTGTGTCTCCTGCGTTATGAAAGAGCAACCTCTAAGCTTTAACTCATTGACACGGCGTGGTTACTACGATTCTCGATTATGTCTCATTTGCGTCTCACGAGTTATAAAGGAGCAATTAGTTTCAATAGAGTCTCATTCGGAGCTTTTTCCGAGCTCTGTTGTTCCTCAGAAGCGCTGGAGGTAAGAGTAAGATGTCCGCGTGTTAACGAGCGGTCTTGTCCTTAACGAATCGCGGTGGGGTGGGAACAGCGCACCTTGTTTTGTCGCCGCACCTGCTCATAGAAGTGAAGGTGAAGAGACTCAAAAAAGTGTAATTAGCCGTCTGAAAATAAAGGCAGAGGAACAGCAGCACCGTGTGTAATTAACACGGCAGGTGAGGAGCACGCTGAAACAGAGAACTTTTAATTAAAACCACTGACTTGTTTGGATATTGTCAAGTGTGCTGCTGGAAGATGTGCCACTGTAATGCTTGCTGTAATTGAGCAGTGACAGAGGCTAATGCTAGCGCGCTCGCGTGCGTGTGTGTGTGTGTGTGTGTGTGTGTGTGTGTGTGTGTGTGTGTTGCTGGTATCACTGATGTTGTGTTTGTAAAAAGAGCTCTGTGTAAAAAGAATTGCTGCGTGTCTGCTTTGATTTGTTTTATTATTTTTCCATGATATATCGTATATTTGGAACATTACGGGGGACATTAAATGCAATCATAATACATTTTACGACAATATTGGTTTACAGCAAGCGCACTTTCATTACTTAACATTAGCTAGCAACATTAGTAAACGTGAACTAAGAATGAACAATACATCTACAGCATTTATTAATCTTAACTGTAGCGTTTATTAATGCTTTTTTAAAATCGCAAGTTGTGTTTGTTAACGTTAGTTAAGGCACTGTGTTTTCAAAGATTAATAGATAGTGTAATAAAAGTTAGTTAAAACAAATGACACCTTATTGTAAAGTGTTACCGATATATACAACTAGGTAAACAATAAAAATAAAAAAGTAGCATATATATATATATATATATATATATATATATATATATATATATATATATATATATATATATATATTCAAATAGTAATATAACGTTGTTTTATTTAATCATAAAACTCATTAAACAAAAGTTTATTATTATTATTATTGAATGTGTCCAGTAATAAAATAACATAATATTATGTAAACTATACATCAAGATTGTATAATATTTTCATATAATACTTAAGCAATATTAGATATTCTTTCTATATATTTTTGTATTTATAATATTGTTTTTAGTGCTATTTACTGCCGATGCGTTTCAATCCTAAAAAGTATACATAAAATATGCACAAACATTCTAGTGGCGTCTCGGTGAGGTTGTGCTGCTGCTGTTGCTCTGTGTGTTTCAGCATGGTTTGACAAATCCTCTGTTTTATAAGGGTTTCTCTTAATTGCCGTGTAACTAGTGAAGTTGAAACTTTTCTATTAGGCAGAAGAGGCTTGGTTTAGGAGTGAAATTCCTGCAGTTGTTCACATGTTGTCGTGCATGACTGGAATTTCAGGAAGTGTCAGGTTGAAGTGAAGTGTTCGGATTATCTGCGTGTGTGTGTGTGTAAGTCGAGAGGAAATCTCATCTTGGTTTTCCTAAAAGGCAGTTGAACATCTGGCAGTGTGTATGTGTGTGTGCATGAGTGTGTGTGTGTGTGTCTGTGACGCCATTGACATTCCATTCCATCAGTGCTTTGGTTATGGCTGCCGTTTGCATGCATGCATGCTTGTGTGTGTGTGTGTGCGTGTGTGTGCGCGCGTGTGAAGCCATTTGCAATCGTAGAAAGCCCTTGCGTGTGTTTTATGTGTTTGTTTATGTGTGTTTGACGTTTGTGTGTGTGTGTTTTTCTCACTTTCGCGGTGTGGGCAGTACGTGCTACTGTTTTTCCAAGCGCTAATTTTTGCTGCAGTTGCTGGTTTAACGTCCGTCTCTTTACAGCTTGAACCAATTACAGTCCTAATTATCCAATAAATATGTATTTAAGAAGCTGTTTGCTTTGCGCGTGTGTCGTGGCACGTAGAGCAGGAATCAAACCCGCTGAGGTTAGGCGCTTTAAACGTCGTACAGAAACCGCAGATAGGAGATCGACGGCAGAGAAACGTTCAGAAACTCAAAAATTGTGGACTTCTGAATTAGTTTTTATTCGCATTTCTTTTACGTAAATATGTCAGGGTCGTATTTCATAACAATTTGTAAAGGGAAAAATATATAAAGTATGTTATGCAGCAAATTTAACAATTTTAATACAACATAAAAACAATAAATAAAAAATGTACTTCGTTTTATAACAATTTAGCACATTAATACTTAAATTCTAATCGTCTTTTTACTTTAGCGTAAGTTCACCATAACCATCATAAAAAAACACAGCAAACAATTGATTTACTATGAAATAAATTGTGTGTAATTTTCTAATTTTTTCTTATTTGTGCATTACAATTATTCGTATTACGGCCAATTAACCCTTACCGTAATTAAAAAAGAAATGACCGTTACTGTAATCTGACGATTATTAAATTGTGCGTGTTGCGTTAAATACTGCCTTGCTATTATGCCCTTTAAATGCACAAAAAAATGCACTTTATGTACAAGAAATATACTTTATGCACAAGAATATGAACTTCAGTTAAATGCACTCCTAATTAAAAAAAAAAAAAAAAATATATATATATATATATATATATATATATATATATATATAAACAATAATCAAATATCTAATGAGAAGCACAATTGTGAATAACAAGAATTACAAAAATATTGATGGATAATAATAGTTAGGTATATAAATGTGTTTAATTGTCATGAAAACAGTGTCACAATTTTTGCTTTAAAAGCATAATTTAATATTAATGCATTTTGATTTGGGGCTGAAATATGACCTGCTCTTTTTTATTTAAATTTTTTTTATGCGCTCTTGCGTTCTTGTTTAAAGAAACAGAGGCAGAGACAGACAGGAATGTAACCGGACACTGTGAGGAGTTTTTCCCACAGAAGTGCTCTCTCATGAAAGGCTTTTGTCTGGCCGCTGTGTTCAAACATACTCGTTTATCTCTCTCTCTCTCTCTCTCTCTCTCTCTCTCTCTCTCTCTCTCTCTCTCTCTCTCTCTCTATCACTCCCTCGCTTGTTCTTTTTTCCCTCTGAAAGTTTTGCAGGTGTTCAGGGCGCAGCAATGAAACGAGGTCTGTTATTTAGTGCGTGCGGCGGGTGGGCGGGCCGGTGGGCGGGGCTTCCTGGCCTCTTTCTCCTCCATCAGGGTCATTGGCTGAGGAGGGGCAGAGAGGAGGGGCTGATGGGTAATGGGAAAAGCAGAAAGACAGAGATCTGCTCAGTGTAAACACAGAGTGTTCTGTTATAGACACTGACACACACACACACACACATACTGGATGAAGAGATTTTCAGATGACCGTGTAACTTTGTGATTCTCGATGCCAGAGTAAAAGATAATAATGCAGTAACTGGACACACTTTTAAAAAAAGTGTCAGTTTTTCCTGTTTGTTCTTTAATTAATGTTAAATGTAATATTAAGTGACAGCGTGAGGAAACACCTGGAAATGCGCAATTCTGACATTCTGACACTGTTTACATTCATTCTCAAAAACAGACGTTTTGACCAACAAGTACGTCTGACCGTTCATGCGTGCAGCATTTCCTACGAAGCGCGGATGTTATTCACAGAGCATGCACACAGAAGTGCATATGAGCATCTGTCAGTGAGAAAGAGCGTTGAATCATATACATTGTAACATTATCCTCAGTTGACATTATATTGGAAACATTTTTTGCACGTCACATTGGACATTGACGTTATATATCGTAACCCTATTTAGCCATTACGTTTGGTGCTGACGTTATCATTTTGGACGTTATATCGTATGTTTCGACAGTTATATGGCAAATTGACATTATATTTTCACAGTTATATTGGATGTTGTAAGTATATTGAACGTTAAGGTTATATTGTAGTAGTATTTCAGACTTTATATTGTAACACTACTTTAGCACTTGCAGTATATATTCTTCAGTAATACTGGACATGTATGTTATATTGATACAATATTTATCAGAGGTTGACGTTATATTGTAACATGAATATTTCAGCTGTTGACGTTAAATTGTAACGTCATTTTGGCTGTTGATGTTACCTTGTGACAGTTATTTCGGACAGTGACGTTATATTGTATTGTAACTAATCTTTTTGACAGTAATTTTGGATGTTGATGTTACTTTGTAACGTTATTTCGACAGTTATTTCAGACAGTGACATTATATTGTAACATAATTTTGCCAATTGTTTTGGCTGTTGATGTTACCTTGTTACATTTTTGTGACAGTTGTTTCGGACAGTGACGTTATATTGTAACATACTTTTTTGCCAGTTATTTTGGATGTTGGTGTTACCTTGTAACATCATTTAATGGTTATTTTAGATGGTGCCGTTACACTGTAACAGGTTTTTGACACTCATTTTGTATTTTGGTGTTTAAATTATTAAACTATTATTTTAAATTCTGCTTTTACATTATATTGTAACAGGGATATTTCAGCTGTTGACGTTAATTTTGGCTGTTGATGTTACCTTGTTACATTTTTGTGACAGTTATTTCAGACAGTGACGTTATATTGTGTTGTAACATCTTTTTGACAGTTGTTTTGGATTTGATGTTACCTTGTAACATCATTTAATGGTTATTTTAGATGGTGCCGTTACACCGTAGAAGTTTTTTGACACTCATTTTGGATTTTGGTGTCTAAATTATTAAACTATTATTTTAAATTCTGCATTTACGTTATATTGTAACATTATTTTAACACTTTATTGGATGTTGATGTTCAATTTGAACATTAATTCACCATTACATTTGGTTGACATTATTTTTTTTTTACCTAAATCGGCACTGATGTCAAGCTGTAGCATTAATTGACTTTTATAACGGATAACGGCGTTATAGTGTAACATCATTTTAATAGTGTTACATTGGACAGTATATTGTAACATTAAATCCCCAACCCAGAAACTAATTTTTTGTGTTATCATAAAATCGCTACAAATACATTCGTATGGTATTATGTTTGATATATCTCCGTCTTCACCCTCGTTTATTCCTTCCCCATCCCGCGTCGGCGGTTTCAGGATTTTACGGAATTCCCTGTCTGGTTCCCGCTCGGTTTCCACGGTAACAGGTGCGGAGTTCACCCTGGCGTCTGGACGCAGGCAGGTGTGTGTGGACTTAATTACGCCGAGAATTCCAGCGCACACACACACACACACACACACACACACCTCACCGCCACATGTTCTGGAACAACTGTTTCCACACTGCAGAGTAAGACGAGCTGTTCAGGACGGAGTTTGAACCCGACACTAACCCAAAGAGCAGGTAGAGCCCCGTCGCTGTAATGAACATGTTCTCGTGTAGCTTCCCTGAAAATTGCTCTCAGCAGAGAGACAGCAGAGAGAGAGAGAGACCAACGCTTGACGGGAAACAGCGAAGCCTCCTTAGCGCATTTGAAACCGAAGTGTGAATGAAACATATCGGCACTTTAAGAAAATATTTCAAGCTTCATTTGCAGAGGGTTTTTCAAACGGCACAAATTGTTTTCACCATGCTAAGCTCCTGCAAATGAGTAGACTGGAAATGTTTACCTGTTTACAGACGCAAACGCTTTCACACATGCGGCGTGTTTTGATATATTCTCTAAAGAAGAGAGAGAGAGCGGCGAAGGGAGAAAGCGACGGAGATGCGTGATGGCTATTGCCGCTCGTCACTGTGAATTACACGGCCTTGGGTTTTAAAGGCGATGCTGCGGCAGATGCCAAACTGACAAACACAATGCACACGAAACGTACTGAAAACATGACCTTCTCTCTCTTGTTGCGTCATTCTCTCTTTCTTTCTTTCTGTTCGGTTGTCATTTCATCATTGGGAATTATAAATGCTAAAGTTGTTGTTACTCAAGGAGTATCTTGCTCCGAATTCACAAATTTTCACGCTCACACTTGTGGTTTTCCAAACCTCTAAGACTGGATGAAGTCTTTTTTCAGCCACAGTCAGACTAAAAATATAGATAAATAAATTAAATAAAATTAAAATGACATTTTTGCCACTTAAATTGGATGTTTTTGAACACTGGTTTTATATTGTAACATTAATTGACAGTTACATTGGGCTTTTACTTTATATTATAGCATTTTTAACAGTTTAATTTGACACTGATGTTATATTGTAACATTATTAACATTCCAACGTTATTTCGACAGTTTTTTAGTTTTTGCATTAACATTATATTTTGACTGTTATGTTGGAAGTCGACATGATATCGTAACATTATTTTGACTTATTTTGGACGCTGATGTTATATTGTAACATTATTTTGGCCGTTATGTTGCACACTGACGTTATATATCGCAACATTATTTGACGTTAAAATAACATTATTTTGACTGTTTTAATGGAAATTTGTAGGACAAATAAAAGTAATTGATTGATTGACGTTGATGTTACATTGTAACATTATTTTGACTTTTTTCAAAAATTAGCGTTATATCGCAAAATAAATTGACAGTTATGTTTGGCGTTGACTTAATATTATGTCATTTTTTGACTGTTAAATTGAACGCTAACATTAATTGACGTTAATGTAGCATTATATTGACAGTTATGTTGGATGACGACATGATATCGTTAGATTATTAAGGCTTATTTTAGATGTTATATCGTAACATTATTTTGATGTTTTTTTGGAAGTTGATGTTATATTGTAAATTTAATTGACTGTTACATTTGACATTAACTTTATACGATGGCATTTTTATCTGCTAAATTGGATTATGCTACTATGTCATAACATTAATTTGTTATATCAGCCAGTTATATAGTGTAATGATATTTTAGCAGTACAACTGGTATGTTAGACATTGATGTTACATGTTGTAACATTTCTAACTTTTTTATCCAGCCGTTGTTAAACTCCAAAATTGACAGAAAATAAAATTAAATACAGTGAAGGTTTCCATATAGCGATACAAAAAAATCCATATGACTTATACATTTCTGAATTATTTGTAAGATATGTTTTAATTTGGCGAGAAGCAGGCTCTTTGTTACTGTGAGAACAGCTCCTGAACAGCTCCACAATAGAAAGTCTGTCGTGTGGGTTTGGAACGACAGGAGAACGATTCCTGCGAGGAGATGCACCGCTTCGCAGCGCTGCTGAAGTCTTTGATGTATCTTTTTCTCTGTTTCTCTCTTTTCATCTCTTTCTTTACCTCTCAAATCGGTTTTGTTATGGCTGTGAAGGTTCTCTGAGTGCGAGCGCTTGAATAGGCTCTCGGTTTTCGTGTGCGTTGTGAACTCAAGTACGGACATGTACAGTCAAACATCTACAGCTCTTTCATGGATAATCAAAGGTCTGGACATAAAGAGTTCTGTCATTCCTGGGAAACAGCCCTGATTAATGGAACAAAGCAGAAAATCATACTGTCTGGATTCAATTATTTATTTATTTTTTAAATATACACGCTTTCTGTATAGCACCAAGATGCTGTCTAAATACTTAACATTTTTTTAACAATTTTATTCTTCAATTAATTTTTACATTTTTTATTTAATTTACATTTTTATATTAAAATTATAGAATTTATCATACATTTATATTTATTTAAATAATATTTAAAAGAAAGAAATAATACATTTTGCCTTTACGTACATGTAAAGTATTCTTGTTAACAGGCCAAACATGTTTGTGTTTTCATCTTAAGTGTGAAGTATTTTTCCCACTCATTTTCTCCAGTGGAATTTTTAGACATTCTTCAGTAGAGTCACAAGTCAAACCAACCATTTCTGAGATGAGTCACAACATAATAAATCTTTCTTCGAACATCATAAACATCTGTTAAGAAGAGAACTACATAACCCACGATGCATTGCAAACGATTTGATCGAATCAAAAACAGTGTATTATATAGTTTGTAGTTTGAGAGCCAGAGGAGGCTCTGTTAGGCTCTATACAGTGGGAGGAGCTCTTATTCCAAAACCGTTTCCATGGTAACAGCGTCTCCTCTGATTGGTGGATTTCTCGTCATGATTATGGGTAATGTAGTTCTTCAAAATTAACTAAAAAGAAGGGAATGAGCATGATTTTTACTTTCTATTGCACATTGCTTTTCTCGTCATGCACAGTATTATTTCGGATTACTTTCAGATTTTTCGTCGGCAAGCTTCGCCGGCTCAAATTCAAAATTTGTCAGCACGAGACGTCATCGAGTCAGAAATTTGGGAGACATTAGGAAGGCATTTGAAACACGACCAAAACCTCTCTGTTTTCATATGATCCTGGGTTCTTTTCTCATCTCTCCGCTAGATTTTCCCCACATGTAAAAGCGTTAAGCAAAAACGACTCGCCCACACATGTCACACACACACACACACACCGACACACACACACAAAACACATATGCACACATGCACGCTCGATATTGTTATTTGTCACTTGCATCTTGTTGACGGGCTATTAAAAGCCCTGCGCTCTCACACACGTGGTCAGACTCTTTCTCTCCATATGTGTGTGTGTGGGACGGGTCGGCCGGGTGTGACGGAGGTGTGTTGGGGTGCCGTAACGCCTGGCGTCGCTCTGCTGTTTGGATAATGGTGATATGGGCGCTCTTGGCTGCGGCGGGAAGGACATTAATGTTTTAGCATATGTCTGCTTCTGAAGTGTGAACAGAACTCGCGTTACGGATCGACTCGCTGCCCCTCCGAGCTGAACGAGTCTATGAAAAAACGGCTCTCTACTCGCAGATGGAGATGCTTGAAAATCTGAAGATCTGCTTCGGTTTGGTTTGGTTCGGTTCGGTCTGTTCGGGATGGTCTAGTCTGGTCTGTTCTGTTTTGGGCTAGACTGGTCTGTTCTGGACTGGTCTAGTCTGGTATGGTCTATTCTGGTCTGGTCTTGGCTGGGCTGGTCTGGTCTGTTCTGGTCTGGTCTTGGCTGGTCTTGGCTGGTATGGTCTAGTCTGCTCTATTCTGTTTTGGGCTAGGCTCTGGACTAGTCTGGTATGGTCTATTCTGGTCTAGTCTTGGCTGGTCTGGTCTGGTCTGTTCTGGGCTGGGCCGGTCTGTTCCGGTCTGATCTAAACTGATCTGGTCTGTTCTGGTCTCAAGGGTTGTATGAAGTACATCAGCTGCATTTTCTTTGGCATTGTGTGGTTCTGATGATGGTTTTCGAGGAGCACAACCTGTCCATGTTCCCAGTAATTGGATGAGTTTCTATGAAGTGGCAGATGAATTTGCGTCGAAATACTGCTGAGTTAGAGACCTTTTGATTTAAAACTACATGAAAACTCAGTTGAACTGAAATCATTCAAATGGTTTTCCAACTAGACGGATACGTCTGAACAGATGCTGGCAAACTGAAGGGTTTGTAAGTTTAAATGTCACTGTTTGTTCACTTTTTTAAGAACTTGTCTTTTTACATTTTGTTGATTTTCATTGTCCTTGAGGTTTGCAGTTCCTGAAAGATTCCTGTATGCATAAATTTAGTACTGTTTTATTCAGAAATAAAATGTCCTGATCGATGGGGGGAAATATATACTTATATATATATAGAGTTCATTTGCAAAACTGCTTTATTGTGTGTGTGAGAGAGATCAGTCTGTAATTGTGATTATTAAGGAGGCATTTAGTGAATGAACAAATTCATATTAACCAAACAAATAACTGTTAACAGATAAAAGTTGAGAAAACCTCAAATGAATAAATAATAGCTGAGCTTTCTCAACAGTCCCCTTTACATCAAGTCTGATGCGATTCATTTATTGCAGTTTATAGCAGTTTCTTTTGATGATGACTGTCTGCCGAGCCGTGATTGGTCAGTAGTGAGTTTAAGCGACCAATCGCTAGCGATGTCCCGCCCCTCACAGAAACCACGCGGAATGAAATGTTGGGTTGAATCAGCAGATATCGAATTACGGGGCTTTTATTGTCTGTGACGTGCGGCGAGCGAAAAGAATCTTCTTTCGATTCGATTTCCGTTTCCGTGAGAACCATGAGCAGAAACAATAAAAAAAGAAACGGATACTGTTTGACTGAAGGTTCAGCTTTCTCTCGGATGATTCATAGTCCGGCCAAAATACGATAATTCTCACTGTTTTTCTTTTTTGTTGGAATCCACAGTATATGAAGAACATTCCTTCAAAATATCTCTTTATCGTAAATTTATGAAGCGATTCAATCGTCGAGATTTCTTGTTCTCCAGTAGAAGAATCGCCAATGCTCTTTTTCATGCTGATAACGGTCCACACACATTTCTTTACTTAATACAGGATTACTTAACACCTAATGATTTTTGGCATGAAAGAAAATGGATGATTGCGACCCAAACCTTGCTACAAACATGGCTGTGCTCTTCTGACCGCTTCAGAAAACGCTTCCCGTTTCCCGATGTGGATCATCGCAGGTCCTCTTTGTGTATTGTTTCTGCAAAATAAGCACTTAAAGGTATAAAAGCACACACTGAACACTTGATCGGTCTGAGCGGGAGTCACATGTTCGCTCAGCGGAGAGTCGTGTGTGTGTGTGTGAATGAGATGGGCTCCGGTCCAAAACATTCGAGTTGAGCCAAGCTGAAAATATCCCTTTTTTTATTTTTATTTTGATGAACTAATATAGTTTCTTAAATCCCAAGATGCCTGTGCTGTTTTCAGCTGGTGCTTGTATAAAACTTCACTGGTACTGCGCATCTCATAAAAGAATCGCAATAAGGTCTGAGCTTCCTTACTTTTTATATGAATGCGGTTGCAGTTCAATCAAAAGATCTTATGAGCAGTAACGTGGCTGTTATCATATTTAGCGTACAATGACTACTAGCTTATAGTGAGCTAGCAGAGGAGCATCGTGATAAATACATGCAAATATATGCACTGTAATGCTGTAATGCTATTATAAATAAATGTATTACTCTTTCGTTTGAATAATAGTTAATAACAGTTAATATAAAACGGCCTTTTATGCAATTTCAGTGTTTGTATTCAACTTTTTTTTTTCTTTCTTAATGATAGACACAGTTTAAATGTTTATATTTCAAAAAATTGCAATTACTTTTATTGTTTTATATGTAAATACACACTATAAAAGCCACTTTATGTCAAATTTAAATGTTTGTATATATTATTATTATTATTATTATTATTATCAAAAATATACAAATAATAAACAGGTATTAAACATGTTTAATACTGCTTCAAATTGTCGAAAAAATAAATAAATAAAATTAATTGAAGCTTTGTTTTTGTTTTTCTGAGCCAAAAATAAATATTATACATTTTTCCCTGATTTACTAAATTTACCCAATAAAATGCCATTCAGTGTAAAAATATTGTCAGGCATATTTACGACAATAATCTATTTATGACACATTAGAAGATAAATTTCTTTTGTCAGTAAAAATATTTTTTTCATTTAAAGCACAATAAAGTTTAATATGTTTCCTTATTCTTTTGTATATATTTTAATACGTACAAGTCAGAATAAGCATGTTGTTAGAATTATTACATTAATATTACATTAACATTAGTAAAAAAATTTCAACCAAATTTTGTCATTTTATATATATTACTGATATTGTATTTCAAAACCAAACCATTGCAATTATATTTATTGTTTTATATTTAACAAACACACCTATATTTATATTTTTGATATAAAAGCCATCTTATGTTTAATTTAAATGTTTTTGATTAATATTATTATTATCGTAATATGCAAAAATAAATAGAAACGAATTTGAACTTTGCTGTTAATTAACCGACTGATAAATTGGGAAAAACTGACATGCACTGCGCTTTAAGTACGTAAGCGAATCAGGATGGAGAAAAATGAACATGACGCCTGAACGAAGCAATATCGAAGCAACGAATCAACTTACAAATCGACGTAAAATCTGTCCAATGCAAGAAATGTCAGTTATTAGCATGCATTTCAGCCAAGGTGCGTGCGTGAGGAAAAAAACGCATTTTTGATTTAGACCGGATTAAAACCCCCAAACGAATCTGTGACATGGACGTATTGATTCGGTCCTAGTCAGACAGGAGAGAGCTCCGAAGCTGCAGATTTATCAGACGGAGGCTGGTAAATGAATAAATGCGAGCGTAAGCAGACGTGCATCCACTCAGCCGGTCCATTATATTTTCAGAATTAAATCGGTATTATGTTGAAATATTCAGAGGTTGGCTGAAGGTTGATAATGCGTTTAGACAGACATTAAGCTGTAATCGCTTTCTAATGGAGTTACTCTGAGACATCTGATACCATTTGCTCTGAGCCGAGAGAAAGAGACGCGTGTGTGTGTGTGTGTGTGTGTGTGTGCTTCCATTGTGAAAGTCTGGATCTCTCGCCACTTTGTGTGTGTGTGTTAGTGCGGTGAATGAGGTGTGTGTGTGTGTGTGTGTGTGTGTCCCGTGGTGAAGGAGTGTGCTGTCACCCACGCTGATTGCTAACTTGTTAGCGCTTTCTCGCTCTGACTCCTCTAAACCCAGAATAGGGTGACAGCGAGGTGTCAGTCCCAGAGAAACACAGACCTGACATCAGGAAGATGATCCACTCTCGTGTGGACTTCGCTTCTAGAGAGAAGAGGGCTTTCTTCAGTTTAAAAACTTTTTTACACGAGACAACATATTGCATTCATTTGTCACGCCACGCTTTCTTTCATTTATTTATGTACTGTATATTTATTATAAATTATATTTATATTTATTATATTTTTAAGCATAAATAAGCCTGACATTTTTACTAACCAACAATTTGTATAGTTTATTTTATTTTATTTTTATTAAAACTTAGATTTAATCTTGTTCAGTTTTATTCCGCTGATGCGTTTTAACGTCTTGAGTTAAATTTTTTTAGTTATATTTAATTTCATAACCCGTTGGAATTATATTCATTAATTAATTATTTAATTTTAGACATCTCAATTTAGGTAAAAGATCATTTATATTTTAGCAATAATTATTGTACGTTTTTTAATAAAAGAAAAATACCAAAGTAATACTGCTTTAAATCGTCGCTGTTTTATTCTCTGAAATGAAATAGCTTTCTGTTTAAATTAACTGCAATTTTGTTTTTGTTTCAGTAATATTTTTTCTACTAAATTTACACTAAAACGTCATTCTGTGTAGAAATCTTGTTGAAACTCTATTCATGACACATTATGAGATAAATTTCTTTCCTCCCTAATACTAATTTTAAATTGCCACTATCCTAGGCTCTGCTCATTTTTTTAGAATTTAGAATAGAATTTAATATGCTTCCTTATTATTTTATATATTTTAATATGCACACGTCAGAAAAAAAAACATTGTTTGAATTCTTACATAAATGTTGTTACACTGAATGACAGTGTAACATTATTTTAACCACATTTTGACATTTTATTTTCCAAAAACTTACATAAATATATGTGTGTGTGTGTGTGTGTGTGTGTGTGTGTGTGTGTGTATAGTAGTTATAGATACTCGTGTAGATATTATGACTGTAATATTGATGATAGTAATAACAGTATTGTGTTCAGAGCGAGGTGGTTGATTGTGTGAGACTGAAGTGAGCGTGTGTGTGTGTGTGTGTGTGTGTGTGTGTGTGTGTGAAGGCTCTGACACGAACGGCAGCTCATTTGAGTGTTTTAGTGTCATTTGGCGCTGAGAGCCGGCGCTGCTTTAAATAATTCGGTGAGGTAAACATGTGGGAACATTAGTTTCAGCTCCTCTCAGCCTCACGCTGATGAAGAGAGACAGACGCCTCTCACTTCTGCTTTCGTTCAGGGCTCCTGTGTGTCACATTTCATGCCAAACTATCACAAACTGGGTGCATCTAGGTGGTGTGTGTGTGTGTGTGTGTGTGTGTGTGTGAAAGGTGAAATGACCAGCAGATCTGTATTATTTACTCGCCAAAGCAAGTTAATATTTAAAGCTCTTGCATGTTAAATGTGCTTAAATATTGTCAGATCAACTCAGATCAACCTACTGGTAGGACCTCCTCTGAAGTGTGTGTGTGTGTGTGTGTGTGTGTGTGTGTGTGTGTGTTTGAGAGAGAGAGAGTACAGGGGTTTGTCTCATGAAAATATTTTGTATTTCACTTCTACTTCTTAATGAAGCCAGCTGTATTTTATTTTTTTTTCCATAGCGATTGTGACAAATTCAAGATGATTTATATATTTTTGCATTCTTTCATCATATCTTTATGTTTAATATATATTTAATTATTTTGTAGTGTCATTGCGGCAATAATTTTATTTAATTTTTTTTAACTATTCAATATTATCAAGACATTAATCTCATTATTTTTATTTATTTTTTTACAATGAATCATATATTTTTCATCATGTTAATCATATATATATATATATATATATATATATATATTCAATTTGTAATATATATATTAAAAGGTAGACACAAAATGTATATATTTTAATATGTATGAATGTGACCTCTTTTGGAAAACATGATATGATTTTTATGATTTAAAGGGGAATGTTTAATGTAGCTGAATGAGAGGTTTTGGTGTTTGGTTTGTTTGTCCCGGTGGTAATCGAACCCGTGACCCTGATCGCTCTCTGTGAGCTCAGGATGACAAGAAACCACAATCAATGCGTGGAAATCCTCACTTGGGAAAACAGGAAGCCGGAAGCAGGGAATTCTCTCTGCATTGTTTTATGACGAAGCGTGAGCTGTGATATGACTGATTAGTAATGATGGATGATATCGAGCACGGTCATGAGAGGTGAAGCCATATAATAATAGTGACTGATGTCTGAGTTAGTCGTCAGTTTCATTGTGCTAGTAGGAAGTTACATTTCTGACGCCGTTTTAAAAGTCTCTTCTGCTCACCGAGGCTGCATTTACTTGATCAGAAATACTGTGAAAATAGTGAAATAATATTAATATTGGAAATAATTGTTTTCTATGTAAATATCTGTTAGACTGTAATTTATTTCTGTGAAGTGCAGCTGAATTTTCAGCATCATAACTTCAGCCTTCAGTGTCACATGATCTTCAAAAATCACTCTAATATGATATAATATGCTTTTTTTGCACTTTTGTAGTCCAAATTTTGTATCTCAAATCTCATAAAATTACTTTTTTATATATTACATTTTATTATACTAATTTAATTTAATTTAATTTAATTTTTATTTTATTTTATGTCCTTAAGAAATAAAATATATATATATATAAATTAAAATATACATTTAATATAAAACTAAATAAAAATAACAATTAAATAAAAATATATGGAGAAATATATGCAGAATATATTATATTTGTATTATTTAAATGCATATTTAATTATACTAATTGTATTTTTAATAATAATAATAATAGTAGTAGTTATATGGAATTGTTTAATAAATAAATATTGTAATACTGGGGCACAAAAGCAATAGCAATAGCCAAAAATACACTGTATGGGTCAAAATGGTCAATTAAATTATGTATTGTAAAGATACTTTCCATGCATTGCTAAGCACTTTCTCAATATTAGATTGTTTTTGCACAACAAACCGTACGTCAATGGAAAACATATTTATTCATCTTCCAGACGATGCATGAACACCCAGTCTCAAAAAGTGAACCCTTATGCCTGGTTTTGCGGGCCGTGGTCTCGTGCTTATTATTATTTGTCCTGCGACACAGAGATGATTTTCGCAGACGACCCTGAAAGCGTTTGCTCTTGACATCTGTAACTGCCATCAGGAAGCCAAACCACCAACGACAGGCTCAGACACACACACGCAGACACACACACACACACACACACACACGCTCTGTTGTTCCTCCGCGAGCAGGTGCCGCAGTAACCTAGAGAGACTAGTGAGGTCTGGTTAACCCGTCAGCAGCAGATCTTTCCCAGCTGCACCTCGCAGCAAGCTGAAAAAACAGAGCTAGCGGAGAGAAGGCCGCTCTGTTCCCGTCTGCAGCGAATGAATCATCTGAACCTCAGGATGTGGGAACAAAGATTGAATTCAATTGAAGAACCAAAATAACGAAGGAGACGGCGGAAAGGAGAGCTAGCGGTTAAGAGAGTGGCGCTGGATCTGTCGAATTATTCCTGATCCATCATTTTCAGACTAACGTTTTTTTCTATGAATAACAAATACAAAACCCGATAGACCCAGGGGTTTTGTTTCTGTATGATTCATTCAAAATGAACTAAATCGCCATATGGCTCATTGAATTCAAATATCAGATGAACAAAATAGAAGCTCGATCCTTTAACATATACATTTTACATAAATACATTAATGTTAGTATTGTAATTTTACTGTTGTGCTGCAATTTATTTTTATATTATTTTTTCTAAATAAATGGAACATTACAATAGTTTTATTTATTATTTTGTTTCATGTTTTCATACTAATTTTAAAATAAAATAATCATAAAAAAATTTTATAATAAAAATTTTATAATAAAAATAAGGCACTGTTTTAATTTAAATAATAATGCATTATTATTATTATTTTATTGTTGCTTTTGTAGTAATTACACGAGTCGTATGTTTTTATTGTTATTTTATAGTCATATCTGCATTATTACTGTTTGGTGTTTTTTATATTCATATTGGTATATAAACACATAATTTTTCTTTTCTTTCTTTTTTCTCTTTTCCTATTTTTTTTTTTATTATTATTATTTTCTTAGTTGTTATTATTATAATATTTTCCGCCTGCAGATCATGCAGTGTCACACGTGTGTTATTCATACTGTAAAGAGGTCAAAGGTCACGTCTGAACAGACCCAGGAAATGAGGTCGTTCCCTCGATGTTTATTAGCAGTGTTCAGTGAAGTCAAGCCTCTCTCGATGGACACGACCGGCAGATATGAGATGATTGGATAGAAGTTCACTGTTGTTTCTGGTTGTAATGCAGTGAGTTAGTTCTTCAGAGTCTTCTAGTCAGGGTTAAACATGTTCCCCAGACGTTCTTCTGTTCTTTCCTCTGTTGATTAATCCCAGTAAGAGACAGATCCTGCTGTGTTTAATCACATTAATCACACAATTGTTTTGCTGCAAGTTTTCTAAAATTGTGTATTTAAATATGAAAATGAGGCATCGTCTAATTAAATATGCACCAATTTGCACAAATCCTTATCTGTCTGTGTTTGTGCCATCCATCTTTAAATCATCCATCTATTCATCGTTCTTTCCGTTTTTTCATCCTTCCATCATTCTCTCCATCCATCCCTCTTTGCATCATCCATCAATCCAACAATCCTTTTATCCATCCATCCATTCATTGTTCTATCAATCTCTTCATTCATCCATCCACCTATCATTTCATCCATCCTTCCATTTATCCATCATTCTCTCCATCCATCCATCCATCCATCCATCCACGCACCTATCCATCCATTCATCCATCCATCCTTTTATCCATCCATCCATTCATTGTTCTATCAATCTCTTCATTCATCCATCCAGCTATCCTTTTTACCATCCTTCCATTTATCCATCATTCTCTCCATCCATCTTTACATCATCTATCTGTCCATACATTGTTTTATCGATCTTTTCATCCTTCCATCATTCTCTCTCTCCATCCATCTTTACATCATCCATCCATCCCCACACCTATCCTTTGATCCATCTATCCATCCATAAAACTATCATTCTCCCCATCCATCTTTACATCTTCCATCCATCCACCAATCCTTTTATCCATCCATCCATTCATTGTTCTATCAATCTCTTCATCCATCCATCCATCCAACCATCATTCTCCCCATCCATATTTACATTTTCCATCCATCCACCTATCCTGTTATCCATCCATCTATCCATTCATCATTCTCTGCATCCATCTTTCTATTCATCCAGTCATCCATCATTCTTTCAGTCTTTCCATCCATCCATCCATCCATCCATCCATCCATCCATCCATCCATCTATCAATTCTTCTTCTATCATGATTTTGTAATGAGAGACTAGCAATGCACTTAAAATGTATGAAAGAATGTTTCAAAGACTTCTCCTCAATTGTCTTGAAAGATCCTGTTCAAAATGACTTAATAGTGCTGCTGGGATCAGATGCATTGAAAAGTGTGTGTGTGTGTATCTTCTCTCGTGGTGTGCGTCTCTCCAGATGTGAGCTGGTTTGGGGGAGGTGTGTTTGGGAACGCTGGAATCCGGCTTTAGTGGAGGAAGTGCTGGGAATAACGTCGTATTCCCAGAGAGAGAGTGTGTGAAGAACACCTGCTAATACCCGTCAGGAGATCTTTAAACCTACACACACCTCAACGATCACGTGTTACCGGGGTTTTACCAGGGTTACAGACCGTGACACTGATGAGCATGTACCGCTGCTGAACAAAGCCTTGAGGATGAATGTGCTTTTGTAATGTTACTCTTTCATGAACAGATCTTATTTATAATTGATTTTAGGATCAACTTTAATTTAGGCGTTTTTCCTAAAATTCTCTCCTGAGAACTAAAACAGACTCAGATGAGTCACCAGTTATTATCCAGTACTAGAGCTGTAAAATTAACACCGAGCTTTAGATGTGGAAGAATTCTGTCCATCTATCCATCCATCCGTCCATCCATCATTCTATTATCCATTCATCTATTGTTTTTGTTCATCTATCCATCTGACCATCCATCCTTCATTCTACCATCATCCATCCATCGTTTTTGTCCATCAATCCATCATTCATCACTCATTCATTCATTGTTTTTGTCCTTCTATCCATCCATCTATCATTTTTGTTCATCCGTCCATCCACTGGTTTTGTCCATCCGTCCATCCATTCATAGTTTTTGTCCTTCTATCCATCCCTCCATCCATCCATTCATCCCTCCATCCATCTATCCATCCATCCATCGTTTTTGTCCATCCATCCATCCATTCATAGTTTTTGTCCTTCCATCCATCCATCCATCCATCCATCCATCCATCATTTTTGTCCATCCGTCCATCCATTCATAGTTTTTGCCCTTCTATCCATCCCTCCATCCATCCATTCATCCCTCCATCCATCCATTCATCCCTCCATCCATCCATCCATCCATCCATCCATCGTTTTTGTCCATCCGTCCATCCATTCATAGTTTTTGTCCTTCTATCCATCCCTCCATCTATCCATTCATCCCTCCATCCATCCATTCATCCCTCCATCCATCCATCCATCCACGCACCTATCCATCCATCCATTTATTCATTGTTCTGTCAATCTCTTCATTCATCCATCCAGCTATCCTTTTTACCATCCTTCCATTTATCCATCATTCTCTCTATCCATTCTATCTCATCCATCCATCCATCCATCCATCCATCCATCGTTTTTGTCCATCCGTCCATCCATTCATAGTTTTTGTCCTTCTATCCATCCCTCCATCCATCCATTCATCCCTCCATCCATCCATCCATCCATCGTTTTTGTCCATCCGTCCATCCATTCCATTCATAGTTTTTGTCCTTCTATCCATCCCTCCATCTATCCATTCATCCCTCCATCCATCCATTCATCCCTCCATCCATCCATTCATCCCTCCATCCATTCATTTTATCATTCATTCATCTATCCATGCATCATTTTGCGCGTGTGTGTGCCTAAGTGTGTGTGTATGTGCGTGTGTGCATACGTGTGTGTCCGTGGTTGTGTGTGTGTGTGTGTGTGACAGCTCTGTCATTAAGCTCATGAGGGCTGTTCTGGTCCTGGATCAGAGCAAGGGGTTATGGGTCGTCTGATAGACTGACATGTTGGAGTCCAGCTGACAGCGGAGGTCTGGGTTAATGACCCACCGTCACTGTGTGTGTGTGTGTGTGTGCTGCAGGTAACAAGACAGACTAACACAAATGCCGCTCTTATGCAATAACTGAGACTAAGTAATATTTGCATTACAGTATTTAGGTACAACACTGTCTAATGTTTTCTTCTCTCATCTGGGCTCTATTCCTCTGTTTTCGGTCTCTTCTGCTGTAGTTTAAGGCCAGAGAGAGTGACAGATGAAAGGAGGCACGAGAGAGAGAGAGAGAGAGAGAGAGAGAGAGAGAGAGGCTTCTGTTTGTGTCTCACTGCACACATAACACTATTAATACGAGTCTGTTTTGTGTCAGGAGCTTTAATTTCATCTGTGAAGACACACACACACTCATCTGTCACTGTAACTTCATTAGACACTGACGAGAGGCGGACACACACACACACACACACACACTTCAAACAATATTAGATACGAAACAATATTTAAGCTTCAAGTAAATATTTCGAATAAAACAATATTCTGCCATGTCCCGGACACAGTATCAATATTTACTCTGAATTATCAGCCGGATAATAGATTCATTTATTACAAGGCCAGGGTTAGTGGTTAGACTAGTTTGTTAGTATTAGTTATTTTACAGCTGATTAGTTCGGTTTGAGACATCTTCAAGAACAAACACTGCTGTGTTTTCTTTACTTCAAAAGAAGATCGGATCATCGCATTTTGTGCATGTTAACATTTTGTTCAGTTACAAATTATTGACTATATCAGAACAGAAAAGCCCCAGCAAGTAAAGAAAGTCATATAAAAATTATTTATTTTAAATAAACTAATATTTTATTAAACAAAGATGCATTAAATAGGTCAAAAGTGACAGTAAATGCATCAGTAATGTTATGATTTTTAAGATAAAAGCTGTTCTTTTAAACCTTCTAATCATCTGTGAATCCTAAAAAATTCAATATCGTGCAGCACAATGGATCTCGACATCAACGATAATCAGAAATGTTTGTCGAGCAGCAAATCAGTGTATTATTATGATTTCTGAAGGGTCATGTGACGCTGAAGACTGCAGTAACGATGCAGAAAATCACAGAAATAAATGACAGTATATTCATAGAAAACGGCTGTAATAATATTTCGCAATATTACTGATTTCAGTGTATTTTTTGATAATTAAATGAAATCTAATTTCTCGTAACGAGCTCTAGGTGTTTTTAAGGAATAATGTGTTCTCTGTCTGAATCTTTGTTTTCCAGCAGATCAGAGCGGTTTCTGAGCACAACAAGGTTTTGAAATCCTGAAATGAGTGGTTTTGGACTCTGTGCTTTGTTTTCACTGTAATCTAAGCTAGTTAAGCTAGGTTATCTGTCATGCTAATGAGGCACATTAAACTGAAATTGGCTAGAAGACATGCTACTGCTCAGCGCTTTCTCTTTCACTTCTCTGTTGAGTTTTACTAGAGTGTATTTCTGAATAGAAGACTTAAGAATTTTGCACCAAGCTCTATTTGCTTTCGTTTGGTTGCTCTTTAGGAGAAACATTTAAGATATTAATGAGATCTTGTGATTTTGTTGAGAATTTGGTGCTTTATCTCATTTTAATATTCCCAGATTTGGTTTAAATATATGTCAGGTCAAACACACACACGCACACACACACACACACACACACACACACACACACACACACACACACACACACACACACACACACACACACACACACACACGCACACACACACTCATATAGATCTTTTCATATTTCTCTTTTTCATCACTCCTCCCTCAATCCATCCGTCTTCACCAAGATGGAGCTGCAATTTCTGTGCGTGTGTGTGTGTGTGTGTGTGTGTGTGTGTTATACAGGTCTATTGGTCTGTTCTGGCTTTAGGCAGCGAGACCCCAGGTGCCAGGAGTGGTTTGAGAGGTGAAAGGTGTGTGTGTGTGTGTGTGTGTGTGAATGTGTGGGCAGTAGCTGATAAGGAGGGAGATTCAGAGCAATAAATTACAGAGAGAGTTACAGAGAGTCTGATAAATAATGGATGTGTGTGTGTGTGTGTGTGTGTGTGTGTGACTGCTCAAATAAATTCATTATGCAGCACCTGAACTGGCTTTAGAGAGAAACCCTTCTAGAAACCCTTAGACCCAGTGACCATGACAGGAAATGATGTCAGAAGTGTCTTCCTGTAGAGCTGAATATCACGAGAGCGGGCGGGAACACGTGCTGCTCATAATTCACCACAAAACCCATTGTTTGCGTATTTTGATATTTGACCACAGAATTCTCACTGCAATGCTATATATAATAACATTTTTAAATCAGGAAGAATTCGCATAATATTTTTTAAAATAATTGTTTGTGATATGTAATTAGTAAAAAAAAATAGTGAATTATTTTACAAGGATTTTAATGGATTTTACAATTCAATTTAGGAATGCTTTTTACTAATTACTAATTTTCCTCGGGTTTGCTTTTTTTTATTATTTAGTAAATTAATAATAGGAATTAAAAAAACAAACCTGATTAAAACCCGATGAGATTGAGATATTGTATTAATTAATCAAATAATTTTTTTCAAATACTATTAATTTATTTTCTTTCATATTGTTATTTTATATATATATTTTAATTGATTTTATTTTTATTTTTATTTATCTTTACTATTTTTCTTTTAATTTATTTTATTTAAATTTTTATTGTATTTATATTTACTATTTTATTTTAATTCAATTTTTATTTATTATTTATTTATTTTATTTTATTTTATTTTATTTATATTTACTATTTTATTTTATTTTAATTTAATTTAATTTAATTCAATTTTTATTTATTATTAATTTTATTTAATTTAATTTTATTTATCTTTACTATTTTATTTTATTTTATTTATCTTTACTATTTTATTTTATTTTATTTATCTTTACTATTTTATTTTATTTTAATTATTTTTTTATTATTTATTTTATTTTATTTTATTTATCTTTACTATTTTATTTTATTTTATTTATCTTTACTATTTTATTTTATTTTAATTAAAAAATTTTTATTATTTATTTTATTTTATTTTATTTTATTTATCTTTACTATTTTATTTTATTTTATTTTATTTATACTATTTAATTTAATTTTATTTTATTTTATTCGTAGTGAAACTCTCGTTCTCACCTGCGGCCTGAATGCCGTTAACGAGCCGATTCTTACCTGCATTCGGACTCTTTCGACTCTTTGTGTCGTCCGTCAGTCCCACGATGACAGATCCGCCGCTTTCCCCGGTTCATCGGAGCCGATTTTAAAAGCGGTTTGTTTCTCTTTAAGTCACGAAGGCCTGTACGAAGGTAGGCTTTCATCAGCTGTTGACTTTGCGATAAACGAGCGTCTCAACAAAGAGCGCGTCTTTCATGCGCCGGCGTCACGAGGGCCACTTTGAAGTGAAGTTTTCCGAGCGTGTTTTGATTGAGCTCTCATTGTGAGTGGGAGAGGATTTGTGGAAGCGGGTTTGTTTTTTTTCGCGGTGGGCGATTCAATAAAGCGTTTAGGAAGAAAGAGCCTGAGACAATGTAAAGACAGAAGCTGCATGTGCGTCGTTAATTACCGCCATTATAAAGTGCATAATGTTGCATTGTCTCTCCGTCATTAGAATTAGACCCGTGTGAATGTAAACATCACATTTATGTCACGCTCGACCTTCATTAATGCTGGATTGCGGGAAATACGAACGGTCTGACACGCAGACAATGAATGGTCGCTGTTTTTATTTAATTAGGACGCTGTAGATTTGAACAGGATTTATGAATAAACAGAGTTTGTGCTCTTCTCTCTGTAGATCTGGAAGACAGAGCCAGCTCGTCTTGGGGAAACGGAGTCCGTGCCGCGAAGGTGAGTTTATAAATGCTTTTGGTCTTGTCTTGCTGTAGGCTCCCTACATAGTCAGCTGACTACTAAGGCAACTTCCTCATTTAAAAAGAGCTGATCGGACTAATTTGACTAAATTGATGTCAGGAGAGGTTGACATCGACACCTTTCTGAGCTAATTACGCATTAACTCCGATTAGTCTTAAAAATACCTGCATAATATTAAAATGTCGTTATGGTATGTTACGTTTTTATAATGCTAAATTAATAAATGCACATTTAATGCGGTTATATGATCTTGTATTAAATATCGTAATTATAATATCATTTATTATTATATATTTATTTACTCTAAATTAAGAAATAAGTGTATCGTTGCACTTCATTCACTGTTTGTAAACATCAATATTTATTTCTGTTTTACATACAATGTAGTATTTATTATTTATGCAAGTCGCATTTTAACGTTTCTATATTTATTTCTATTTACATTTTGTTGTGTGTGAACTTAATGAATTAAGTTAGCTAAATTAATGAATGTAAAAATATATTAACGGTTGTTTTAAATTATGATAGTTATCTTAATGAAACATATACATATGCACAGTATACGCATATTTTAAATTAAAGCCAATTCAGATTTCTGTTTTAGATACGATATAGAATATAATACAAACACGATTGTTTGACGCTCATGTGTAATAATGCACGGACTCTAATTAAATAAAAATTCATGCATATAGTGGATGAACTATTTGGTGAAATAGTTTTAATGTGTTTTTTTAATTTTAATTTTTGCATTTTTATTTTAATTCGACATTATTCAGACGAATTAAATGTACGCTTTAGTGCTTTTAACTTAATCTAAAAAAGCCATTATTTCCACACACACATAAAACATATATACGTATATATATACACATATATATATATATATATATATATATATATATATATATATACATAAAATACTTAAAGCAATCCCACGATGCACATTATATCTGTGTGCATCTGTTGCATCTACATGTTGCACTTCTGTGTGTTATTTTGGCAAAGGTCAAAGGTCGCTGTGATAGGGTCTCCTGTCAGCAGAATCAGAGGTGAATCAAGAACATGCTTACGGAGCACTTTCCGCTCCAGACCTCCTCTGAATGCTAATCAACTCTCGCTAGTGTACCTTCAGAGGGGCCTGTGAAGCCCTGTAAGATATGAAGCGTTTATTAATCAGTTCTGAATGTTCGAGGAGAGCACATAGGGTTTATCCAGCAGGATCTGATTGGATTACAATCGAAACGTTACCGGCTAAAGAAATAGTCGATGTCAGGCAGAAGACCGATGCTGAATATTTTATATTTAGATTTTAAATGTCTCTTTATTGCCTTTATTGTAAGCACCTCAGTATTTATATACAATACACACACACACACACACACACACACACACACACACACACAAAAATAAATAAATATATATATATATATATATATATATATATATATATATATATGTATATAAAATTTCAAATAAATAGTTTTTACTCTTTTAGATTTTTCCATTAAACACAGTATGCTTTTGTATTTCTATATACACATAACTATATATATATAACATAGAATAATATAATATAAAACATGTATTTTTATTTTATCATTCATACGTTTATTGTAAAATTTTAATTGTCATTTTCATATATAGGCTTTTAATAGAAAATATATTGCAAACTGATTTAATATATTAAATTACTTGTCTTATATTTATGTATTGTCATACATTTTTATATTGTAATTTATTATCTTATTAGTATCTTATTTAATTGTGTATTTTTAGAAGGTTATTTAAAAGATGTATATATATATATATATATATATTTGTATATAAAAATTATATATATTTTTGTATTATGTTATATTATATTATATTATATTATATTATATTATATTATATTATATTATTTAGCATTTATATACTTTAGTAAAAAGTAATATAAATTACATTTATTTCATATTTACCTCCGTGTCGCTTAAGCCTTAATGATATAAAAATTATAATTAAACTTTATTGGAGTATCACTTGTGCACAATGAACAATTTCTTATTGTTGAGCCCAAAATGTGTTTTAGTGTTAAAAGTGTCACTGTAGTATACTATACTCAGGTCCAAATAAATAGTATGTTTAGTATAAAGATTATTTTATTAAGTAACAAATATATAGAAGTATACTTAGCATTAAATAAATGTATTTCAAATAATTTTTTTCTCCCTAGCGGATTCTCATTCGCTTATGCATATATCTGACCTTTAACCTTTGACCCCTGCAGAATTACGCTGACGGCTCTCAGTACAGTCACATGGCCAGTCGGGACCTGGGGTCACATGACAGCATCTCTCCTCCGTACGCTAACTCCAGACTAGCAGGTAAGAGCTGAGCATGATGGGATATGCGGTTGTTTGGCTTCGTGGCGTTTCTGCGGTTCTTTTGAGGTGTGGGTCGAACCGGTTCGCAGAGTCGTCAGAATGATTCGTTAGGGAGTCAGATTGAATCGGTCTGCCGGTGATTCAGTGATCAGAAACATCTGGAAAGTTTGTGCTGGTTTGAGTGTGTGTGTGTGTGTGTGTGTGCAGTGCTGATGCTCATTTACCCATAATGCCGTGCTGCGCCGCTGGCCGTCTCTGTCTCTTCCAGTGAGCAAATGGTCAGTGATTCAGATAATTGGCCTCAGACTAATTAAGCCTGACTTAAAGCATGAAATCTGTAATATGAGGATATTTGCTCTCTTTCTCGCTCTTTCTTTCTTTCTTTCTCTCTCTCTCTCTCTCTCTCTCTCTCTCTCTCTCTCTCTCTCTCTCTCTCTCTCTCTCTCTCTCTCTCTCTCTCTCTCTCTCTCTCTCTCTCTCTCTCTCTCTCTCTCTCTCTCTCTCTCTCTCTCTCTCTCTCTCTCTCTCTCTCTCTCTCTCTCTCTCTCTCTCTCTCTCTCTCTCTCTCTCTCTCTCTCTCTCTCTCTCTCTCTCTCTCTCTCTCTCTCTCTCTCTCTCTCTCTCTCTCTCTCTCTCTCTCTCTCTCTCTCTCTCTCTCTCTCTCTCTCTCTCTCTCTCTCTCTCTCTCTCTCTCTCTCTCTGTCTCTCTCTCTCTCTCTCTCTCTCTCTCTCTGTCTCTCTCTCTCTCTCTCTCTCTCTCTCTCTCTCTCTCTCTCTCTCTGTCTCTCTGTCTCTCTCTCTGTCTCTCTCTCTCTCTCTCTCTCTCTCTCTCTCTCTCTCTGTCTCTCTCTCTCTCTCTCTCTGTGTCTCTAAACACAGACTTTAAGGCAAGAACTTCTCAGTATATAAAATAGGAAAAATTATTTGTTGTCTTTTGCACATTGTAAAGTTATTTTAATGTTGTTTTAAGGGATCTTCTTAAAAACGTCCCGTGAAAATGGTCTGATTTGTGTGCTGACGTGTTTCCTGTTGAAACAGGAAGTTCTAAAATAGCCAATAGAATGTGGTTTGCTGTGAATCATGATTCAGTCTGCTGCTAGTAAGTGGGCGGGGCGTCCACACTCCAGAGAGCATGTGATTGGACAGAATTGGACAAAACATAACGATGATGTCATCCGTGTTTTGGTTCGTTTTTTATTTGGAAGAGAGAGACCGAAGGTGTTTTTTTTTTTTTTTTGGCAGCTCTTCTTTGTGCACAAACGAACTCACAACTAATAGACGTGAACCAAGAGCCAGAAAATCACAGATTATTAATAGAATTAAATTAGATCTGGCAGGAATTTTCTGGCAGCTTCGTCTCTGTGTGTTCGGCTCTGACTCTCGGCCGCTTTTTTTGTTCGCGGCTCTTTGAGGTCAGGGCTTTGTCCTTCCGCGTTTCCTTCCTGTGGAGCTCTGAGCAGACGATGACATCACTTCCTGTGTCTGAAATCCGTTTTAGGCTCCGCGGTGCGAAATCAAGAGGGAATTTTGCGTTTAGAGAGAAAAAGTACAGAAAAAAGTGTCTTTGGTGAACACTAATAGAAGATACTTGGTTGTTTTTTAAAATTACGTTCAGACCTGGAATATGAACGTAAATGCTTATTTTATATCTGCTTTTTTTTTTGCTATCACAAAAATAAATGTTTAATATTGCTTAATATTTATTTAAAGATTTTACCCGCTTGTCAGCAGCAAGATTGTTATTATAATATAATAACATATATATAAGATCAGTTGTATTATAATATAACATCATAATATCATACAATTGTACTTTTTTTTATTAATTCTAATAATCTTTTTTTTTCTTAATTTATTAAGTGACTGTAAAAATAACCAATATATTTATTTTATTGTACGTAAAAATTCATGCATTTTTTTTTTAGGTATTTATTCAAATTTAAATATTTTTTATTTCCTTAGCAATTATATTAGGGCTAAATTATTAAAAATGTATTAAATTGATTAAAATGAAATAGCATTGTGCATTGTGTAAAAATGGATGTATCTATAATTTATTTCAAACTTTGTATAAAAGCAAGTGGCGAATAATGATTATCACATTTTTTATTCCACCGCACGTTTTTATTCTCTCCGTTTCTGGACACACAATGGATCTTCACTTATCGTCCCTTATTGAATCTTCTGTGAGCTTTACCTGTGTGTGACGCGACGTCTCCCATTCATTAGAAAATGACCCGCGAGCCACCGTGCATGCTGAGCGCGGAGCGTGTGTGTGTGTGTGTGTGTGTGTGTGTTAATGGACGTAATCAAAACATTGGCTGAAGTCTGTAATAACAGTGAGGTGTTTAATAAGGACTAATCACAGCGGAATAGCGACTGGCTTTTAGGATGTTTGTTGGCGTTGGAGGGCCGTGTGTGTGTGTGTGTGTGTGTGTGTGTGTGTGTGTGAGCAGGTGCAGTCCACACCAGCGCTGTTCTCCTCCTGTCATGTACCTGCTAAATGAAGCACACAAAAGTTCCAGACTGTAAGCAGGTTTGGTCTCTGCGAGGCCCAGTTAAGAAGCGCCGGATTCTTGTTGTCTCCTGCAAGCAGTTTTCAGACACAAATACTTTATTGCTGTTTATTCAGCAAGCATTTTTTCCTGTCGGCCTGCAGTATTTTATGCATATAGAGAAGTTTGTTTGAAAAGTGCTGACCTCTGTGATTGCTCGTAATTTATTAGAGGATTTTTTATTTTATTTTTTTAAAATGAAAAAAGGCGATCGTGTCTGTATTTCGCTTTCTGAACAACAATAATTGTAGTTTATGATAAAAGTCATTTATGGCTCATAATTCAATATAGTAGTTTAGAATAACAATAACATGTGAATGAAAATATATATAAGTATTGAATTATATTGCATTTGTTGTTATATGCTTTTTGATTTATTATGATAAATTATTATTCATTTATTTTATTCATGAATTACTATCAGGATTTAATTATAAAAATATTACATTTAAAAATACATCCTTTAAGCCTTAAAAAAACGCACGTTTTAATGTAGTTATTAATGTGTTTATTTAAAGGTTTTACCTAAACAAACTATATTTAAACGCTAATAAAATATGCATTATTGTGTAGGTTTTTGTAGGTTTTTAAAACATATAATAATTGATAGCGTTATATTATATTTCTTTTGTTTATATGAAATTATTAATCTGTTTTATCAAGGATCAGGATTTTAATATAGCAATATGTTTTAGATGTTTTAGATTCATCAAATTAGGTTTTTATTATTTCCTTTTTATCAAAATTGGAAATATTTGACAATAGCTAATGTAACAGACTGATACAAAAATGTACAATTATGTTATAGTGTATTTTGTAAATATTATTTTGTATTATTATTTTATATATTATTTATATATTATTATATTATTATTATTATAAAGGATTTTAATATATATTTTAGAGCTTAAAATATATTAGGTTATTATTGTAATTGTTATTATTATTATTATTTACAAAATCTAAAAGATTAGTTTTTTTAAATAATGTTTTATATTATCATGTTGTAATGTATTTGATTTATTAATATTATTGTTATTTATTAGACATGCATTTAATAAAAAATGACATAATTCTAATATAATAATTTAGTAGTATATTTAATTTGATTATTAATTATTAGTCATGACTTATTGATTTTAATATAATAATATTAATCACATAAAACGATTACACGTACAGGTAACGTGTTCGGCAGAGGCAGGTGTGTGTGGCCTGTGTTTGGGTTCTCACACACACACACACACACACACACACAGATGGTCAGTGGTGGTTGGGGTGTCCCTCTCCTCTGATCTCATTAACACATACGGTCCCTCGGCCCGGCGATCGTCTTCATCGGTGGATCCGTTTCTATTCTTCAGAGACGTTCAGGTGTAAATGGACCATACGCTCAAATTTACAACAGACCCCACAAACCCATCATGACCCAAACTTACTTTGTTTTTAGCTTTTTACATATTAAAAAAAAAAAAAAAAATATATATATATATATATTTTTTTATTATTATTATTTGCTTAATTTTTTTTCTCTCTCTCAAATGACTTGAAATGATAATTTACATATATAAAACTACATATATATTTAATTAAATAAGTGATTCGTTCTGATTTATTTCTGAATAATGTTTTTTTTTTTCCATTTGATTATAATTCATTCATTCATTCATTTTTAAATTACAGAACGTTTAATTTTGACCAAGTAAACTGATAAAACAACAATAAGTGTAAAAGCTGAATAGGAATAAGACTAACAACAACAACAAAAGCCACAACAATAATAATAATACACACACACACACACACACACACACCGTTTTATGGAGATCTGGCGGAGAAACGGGAATTCTGGAGGAATCCTGATATTCCTGAGAGAAAGAGAGAGAGAAAGGGGGAGCGTCTGATTGGTCCACAGCTTTAGGACACGCCCCTCATCTCTGACCAGTCACTAAACAGTTAATCAGAGACTAGAGTTAAACAAATGATTGATAATATGATGTTAATTACTTCACAGTGAGTACTGGAAGGGTTTATATTTCAATATTTTCAAATACATTTTGTATTAGATGCTGATTTCATTTAAATTTATATATATATATATATTTCATTTAAGCTAATTGAAATGTTCTTAAAATATATTCTAGCAGATATCCTAGCTGCTCATATTACTTCATTTCAATGGGATTTTTGCTACAGTCCGAATGTCTTTTTAAAATCCACAGTCTTATATATACACTTTAATTTAACCAAAACATAAAAACAAATCTGACTGCTCAGATTCATTCAATTGGCATTTTTACGACAGTCCGGAATTTAATTTAGAATTCACCTTTTTTGCTCTCATCCTCAATCTGTTGCTCGCACAAAAGCGTACCACGGTAAAGCAGTAAATGATTACTGTAGTGTGTGTGTGTGTGTGTGTCTAAGTGTGTGTGTTTGATGAAGACATCAGGTCAAGCTCAGTCAGGCAAGAACTACAGATGAGCCCTCGCGGGAGCAGGGCCAGGCCGTTCATGTAGGACCATGCGTGTGTGTGTGTGAGTGTGTGTGTGTGTGAGTGTGTGAGAGAGAGAGAGAAGAGTGTGTGTGTGCGCGCGTGAGCATGTGTGTGCGTACCGTGCAGATGAGCCCTCGCGGGAGCAGGGCCGGGTCGTTCATGTAGGACCGCGTGTGTGTGTGTGTGTGCGTGTGTGTGTGTGTGTGTGTGTGTGACAGACTGTGAAATGACGCGTTGTTGCGCGGCTGGGCTGCACCTGGGCCCTTCAGTCCTGATGGATCGGTTTGGTCATGTGTAATAGCCCCATCTGCCGCGCCTTGTTTTTCTTTTTTACTGATAAACACTGATCCCAGCGGCTGAGCCTCATGAACTGGATTCTGTCGTGTTCCCGACCGGAAAAGAAAGACGCGGCGGAGAGGTTGGCTTGTTATTAAAAAAGTGCGAACAAAATGAAAAGTAGGATGCGATTTTAAACCGTATCCTTGGAGACAAGTTGCTGCATGCGTCGCGAGCGTATGTGCATGTGTGTGTGTGTGTGTGTGTGTGTGTGTGTGTGTGTGTGTGTTAATGAGCAGCGCACATCTCACTGAAGGGTTTTGGAGCTCGGCTCCATAATGACTTTTATTACAGCCAGGAGTTTCTGTAACCAAGCCAATTCTTAATTAAAGTCGCTGACATCATGCTGTAGTAATTAAGGACTGCATTAATTAAGCTGCTTTTTTTTTTTTTTTTGCGCGGTTATTTTTCGCAAGGCTCTCGTGTCACCGTCCGACGTCGAGCGCTCCCGGGATCGGACGCCGGGAAAAACTCTTGCGCCGTACGGGAAAAAGTTTCGGACCCGCGCTCGCTGATCATATCCGTGCATTCTGATAGCTAATTATGCTTCGGAGAACATCGACAGCTGCATTCATCATCATAAAACGTAATAATTAATGACATTCCAACAAAGAAAAATATGTAAATGAGCGCTCATTAGCATTTTCATATTCAGCTTCGATAATGCTTTTGCTGACAAGGCTGTAATTAATGAAAATGCATGTCGCAGGCAGGAGATTGGATCGGCTTCATTCCACGCACAATTCCCAAATGCTGGCATTATGGAAAACGAGGAGTGCTGCCAACTTTTTGGGGGCGAGAAAAAACTGAAAGCGCCGTATGCAAATGAGATGCTGGCACCGAACGCTTAACCCTTTACGGGCGGAACGCGTCGATCCCATCCAGCCTGATGTGTGTTTAAAGAGAGGCTGCTGGGAATGTCGTCGTGCATTTGGGAATCCACAGACGCACCTGTCCGTCCATCCGCTGAGCCGTTACGCTGCATGCTGGAAACACACGTGTGTGTGTGTGTGTGTGTGTCGCTGGGGTGTTTGACGGCTGCTGGAGACACGCAACAATGCCATGCAGTTGTGTGTCCTTGAGTTAACGCACAAGAAATGATGGAAAGCCACCTTTAAAGAGGAATTCTGCTGCATAACCCACAATTAGAGCTTCGCTAAATATTACACCGTGTGCTGCATGCGTGATTTCATTCAGATGCGTGACCATCTCTCAAATAAAAGCGGTTATTTTAAATATTCTGAATATTTCATTTGAACGCTTAACTCTTCGTCTCACGTGTATTATGTTATGTTGTAGCATTCTGCAGTTCTACAGTTTATATCAACGTAGCCTTCTTTTATATTCCACAATTTGAAACAATGCTGTATTCTAGAATTTGAAACATTGTAGCGTTCTACCATTTGAAACAAGGTTCCAGTTCTACAGTTTAAATCAATGTAGCATTCTTTTATATTCCACAATTTTAAACAATGTTGTATTCTAGAATTTGAAACATTGTTCCAATTCTATAGTTTAAATCAATGTAGCATTCTTTTATATTCCACAATTTGAAACAATGGTGTATTTCAGAATTTGAAACATTGTAGCATTCTCACATTTGAAACAAGGTTCCAATTCTACAGTTTAAATCAATGTAACATTCTTTAATATTCTACAATCTGAAATTGTTATATTCTACAGATTGACACTATGCCATATTCTAGTGCATTCTACTGGATTCTACAGTTTGAAACGATGTAGCATTCTTCCATATTTTACAATTTGAAACTGATTGAAACAGCATTCTTTTCCACAGTTTGAATCAGTGTATGGAAATATTCTATTGAATTCCACAGTCTAAAATAATGTAGCATTCTATTATATTCTTCAGCGCAGCGAGACGAAATTGTTATTTTTATATAAACAGCAAAAAACTATATTTCAGGTTTTCATATTCTGTAAATATGTATTCCATGTATACAGTAATCACATGCACACACACACACACACACACACGCAGACCAATGGCGTTCATTTCCTTCAGGAGGGTCGTGACCTGAATTTGTCACATTTTTGTTAATCTCGTGCATTAAAAACACAGAAAAGCAGCATAAACGAGTAAAACATGAAACAATAAGCGGTAAATGAAAAGATCCCGGTGGGGAAGCTCTCCGTGAGAGAGAGAGAGAGAGGGAGAGAGGGAGAGAGGGAAGTGTGTTAATCTCGACCGTGGGATATGACAGACTGACGTGACGATCTCGTCCTCCGGCTCCGTTTGACTTCAAGTTTCATCAGAGAGAAGGAAACAAATTTGTTTTTCTTCCTTTGATTTGCTTAACCAGGTTATGCAGATGTGATGAAGCACGAGGTGAAATATTACACCTGCATCTTACACATGTAACGGACATATTCAGAATCATATTAATTGTGCGTGTATGTAAATGATCAGTACCAGTCCACACTGCACGAGGGACAGTTTCCCACAATGCAACGCTCTCATCTTGACCTTCCGCTTCCACTGCGATGAATAAACCAAGCTTTTTTGTGATTTGCACAAAATGAAATTACAAATTCTACATTACCATATTTGTTTCTGAGGTCATGTGACAAGGTAGCATTCTGTTGTTTTCGTCAGTCTGAAACAATGAGGCATTCTTTTCTGCATTCAAAGCAGTGTAACATTCATTGTAGCATTCTATTGTATTCTACCGTTCTGTTATATTCTACAGGTTGAAGCTATTTAGAACTTAAATGCAATGTAGCATTCTTTTATATTCTACAGTTTAAAAAAAAAGTTCCGCATTCTATTATATGTAGCATTCTATTATGTTCTGAATTTAAAGCAGTGTAACATTCTATTCTATTAAGTTAAAACAATGTTGCATTCTGCAGTGTTCTGAAACAATGTAACATTCTACATTTTGAAACTATCTAGCATTCTTTGTCAGCATGCTGTTTAAATATTTAAAATGTAGCATTCTATTGTACTCTACCATTTGAAATAATGCTGCAGTCTAAATTTTAAAACAATGTTACGTTCAATGTAGCATTTCAATTAAATGTAAAAAAATTAAGCAATGTTGTGTTCTAGAATTTGAAACATTGTAGCGTTCTACCATTTGAAACAAGGTTCCAATTCTACAGTTTAAATCAATGTAGCATTCTTTTATATTCTACAGTTTAAAACAATGTTACGTTCAATGTAGCATTTCAATTAAATGTAGAATTTTTAAAGCAATGTTATATTCAACGTAGCATTCTGCCATTTGAAACAACGTTGCGTCCTGCTATACGTTCCAATGTTCCATGTTCCAATATTTTTTTTAATTCTACAGTGTGAAACAATATATTCCGCATTTTAAAACAATGTTGCATTCTGCTATATTCTACTGTTTTCTACCGCTGCGTTCTACAGTTTAAAAAGATGCAGTGTGCACCGTGTAGTGCTCTTGCAATCCATTCGGAACATAGGTGCTAGTTAAAAAATGAGTAATAAAATTCTCGTGTGTTATTATTAATTCAAACTCCAAAAAAAAAAAAAAAAAAGCACACATCTGTGGCAAAAGTTTAGGCGCATGCAGCACTTAAGAACAATCTGAATGTGTTGAATCAGTGCTTTCAGCACAATGCAATTGCGGGAAATTCAAGTGCACTAGTGTCGGCATTTTCTATTCATCGCGCTTTCGTGGAGCCTAAAGCCGCCGCGTGCGCTCCGAGGTGACAGACGCGGAAAAGTTGGCCGCTCCGTGTGCTTTTTGAAGTGAAAGGTTATTTGCATCCTGTCGTGAGGGGAGTGTTTCCACTAATCCTGCCGGCTAAAGAAAAAGAGACGCGCTGTGTCAGGATCTTATCCCGCTCCTGAAAGAAAGAGTCACGGCAAATCCTGCAGGACACGAGTTAACCCGCCGAGAGACATTCAGAGACCTTCACCTATGCTGTCTGTCTGTCTCTCTCTCTCTCTCTCTCTCTCTCTCGGACCGCCTCCACGGGGCCGTAGAAAAGCGGGTTTTGGACGGCGTGGGGTTTGGGACAGTGGAGGATTTGTTTGAGCTCAAATCTGCAGTCCTGGCGTTCGGGGTTTTTAAGCCACTCGAGTGTTTATGTGTCTGTATTTAATTTAGTGCTTCATTTGAATGACAAAGGAACGAAATAAGCATTTGCATGGCGGCGGCGGTGTTGGCCCTTGAATAAATACAGATAAAAAAGCGCAAAAGTTTATTCCAGACCGGCGTTTCTCTGAACTCAGCACGACGTCAGACGCTTGCCTTTTTCTTTTTCTTTTTTTTCTTTGGGGGTTTGCTAAATTTTGCGAAATCCATCTTGATAAGACGATGCTATGCTTTTTTTTTTTTTTTCCCGGGCAGCGTTAAAAATGACTATTAGCTTCTGTACTGAGATTGAAGTTTGTCTCTTTATTTATAGGTTGACGCGGTGAACTGTGTGATGTGAAATGCAGTGAAATGGGCCGAGCCGCCTCTCGCATCCCGAGCTCTTTTGTTCTGTGCGTAACGTCTGCCACGGCCAAACTGGCACAGATGCCACACAACATCTCTCATGCCTGGCATCACACACAAACAATAAACCGTGCGCGCGCTTCGTGTGTGTGTGTGTGTGTGTGTGTGTTTTTAGTGGTTGTGCGTTTGTTTCGCACCGGAAAGCACGAACGCGTCGGGCAGCCGTTTGCACGCGGCATTCTGCGATTCTGGGTTTGTTGCACGATCGCCATTAAAGATGATTAGAAAACCGTAACAATTAGAATTAAAGATGTAAATAATATAAATGCCGTTATTACCAAATGTGATCCTGGAGCATCAGCAGCAGCGCAGGTGTATTTGTGGCAGCTTCCTTTCTAGCAAAGGATATTTAGCAAAAATATAGATATATTGCACGTTTTCTACCGTAAATATATTAAAACTTACATTCTGATGAGTAATATGCATTGCTAGCGACTTTAAAGGGAAATTAGAAATACGTATTTAAATATTTCAAATAATAATGATACAGTATTCCGGATAATATTACGCATTAACAGGTATAAAATAGTATTTGATGTCTCCGTTTTAAATATATTTTATTATTAGTCTAATACTTTGCCATCATTTCTGTTCAGGACGTAATTACTATATTTGTAATATCGGTGTGTTATATTGCTATTATATATACAAAAAATTGGCTTTCAGTAGTTTTATTTTAAAATGAAAAGAATCAAAATCAAAGCTAAATGAAGCTAGATTTAGTGTAGAGGGTTTTTGGTCTCTTTCTGCCTGTATGTCCCTTCTAAAACACGAGAGGCGCAGGAAGACGAGCCTCTGGGCATTACCCTCTGTGCCCATCCGTCCCGCGCAGCTGAGAGAAATATTACTGTCGTTCATCACAGCAATCCCTGACAGAGACTCTGCTAAGATTCCTAATCCTGATTTGGACAGCGGTCGTGTTTTCCTGCGCTCTGGAATCTGGAGTGTGTGTCTGAGGGGGAAGTATCGACGTTTCGTTTCGTTTCTCCTGAAAGGAGTTGGGACTGTGAAAACGGGTCGTTTGTGCGTTCATTAAGAGCCTGGAGATGTCAGGTGGACGTGGAGCGGCTCGGATCGCTGCAGGTTGAGCTCATCTCCAGATCTCTGACTTTTGAGCGCTGAGCGCAGTTTGAGAGATCACTGAGATTCGTTCTGAAAGATTACAGTTTTTCTCAATTGCTTTGGCTCAATTCTCGAATGAAATTTTAATTTTTCAAAACAATAAGTTCAGATCTCTAAACAATTAGCTTCTTGTTCACATCAGATTAGAATTTCTTATTGATTTGAGCAAATTGCGAATGCTTTGGCACATGTGCGCAAACAGTAAGTACAATTGTCTGCATTTTTGCACAAAAATTATTTGCATATGGCTTGTTGATCAAAACTGATCAGACGATTCTCACTTTAACTGTCAAACTCTTCATAACTTTTCAATCCTTTTTCATTGTGTAAGCCATCAAACTCAAAACGATCCATTCAGTTATGAAAAGTTAGTATACATACATGTATATTCTATAAATATCTGTCATTGACATTGTTTGTAATGTCTGATATTTGGCTAATGACCTCTAATTGCAACACAATTTGAATCAACCAATCAACCAATTAATTCAACCATGTAACCCATCAAGTTTGGGAGCATATATATGTAGATTGCCTACAGCACAATCACTACCATTTTTTTTTTTGTTTGGAAAATGGAGGACTTCCACCGAACCAACATTGTTAGGGAGTGGTTTGCTGCACATGAAAGAATAACTGTGGAGTTCCTTCCACCGTACTCTCCATTCCTAAATCCAATAGAAGAGTTTTTTTCAGCATGGAGGTGGAAAGTATATGATCACAGACCACAAGATCAGATGTCTCTGTTGAATGCCATGAATGCTGCATGTGAGGACATCACAGCTGATCATTGCAGGGGATGGGTACGGCATTCAAGGAGATTTTTTCCCCGGTGCATTGCAATGGAAAACATCAGATGTGATGCTGATGAAAATCTTTGGCCTGACCAACAAGAGCGACAGGATGTCCACCAAGAATAATTTTTTTTCTTCTTCTCATGGGTGTTATTTTGCATTTGTGGTAACGTAAGACATCTGAAATGTACAGTAATTGGACGAGCAAGATTTCCGATTACATGTAGTGCATTACAAAAACAAATGTACTGTATAAATACAAATGTTCATATACTTTTTTTTTCTATGTACTATTGACTGTTCTCAACAAATATCAGTTTTGTTTTGTTTTTTGTTTGTTTTACTAAAACCTTAATTTCCATGGTTGAGTGCCATGGTGAAAAAACAGCTAAACATTTTGACCAGCGTGGCTCACACAATGACAAAAATACTTTATATTTTGGTGGCCTTGGCCAAATGACTGACAAGATAACTAGGTTTTGAAGCATGAATGAAAAGTTTTGGGTGACTAACTACATTTTGCAGACATGCAATAGAGTTCTGAAGTTCCAGCAAACAGTTTTGACATTTGCACTAACAGTTTAGAGAAAGTTAAGACTGTTTTGAAAAATGTGCCAAAGCAATTGAGAAAAACTGTAAAGGAGACACGTGTTAGATCGTCAGTGGATTGATGGATGGATAGAGAGAGAGAGAGAGAGAGAGAAAGTGAGAGACAGATGGAGATAGAGACTGAGATTGAGATAGATAGATAGATAGATAGATAGATAGATAGATAGATAGATAGATAGATAGATAGATAGATAGATAGATAGATAGATAGAGATTGAGATAGATAGATAGATAGATAGATTGAGATTGAGATATATAGATAGATAGATAGATAGATAGATAGAGATTGAGATAGATAGATAGATAGATAGAGATTGAGATAGATAGATAGAGATTGAGATAGATAGATAGATAGATTGAGATTGAGATAGATATATAGATAGATTGAGATTGAGATATATAGATAGATAGATAGAGATTGATTGAGATAGATAGATAGATAGATAGATAGATAGATAGATAGATAGATAGATAGATAGATAGATAGATAGATAGATAGATAGATAGATAGATAGAATAGAGAGTCAGGTGCATTGATATGCAGGCATGTATTTGTGTGTGTGTGTGTGTGTGTGTGCTGTATAAACTCTAAAGCTATATCTGAAAGTCTTTGTTTTGCTGTGTGATGTTTGTGTGTTTGTTAAAGATCTGCTTTCATTACTCTCTCTGTCTCTCTCCATCTCTCTCTCAGTCTCTCTCTCTCTCTCTCTTTCTCTCTCGTGTGTTAATCGTGTTTCTGCTCTGAGCGCGTGCGGCCCGTGCCAGCTTTGAGCCAAGATGGCCGCCGCAGCAGCTCTCAGTGGATTGACACGCGGCTCTTTTGAGCGATGACCCTTCTGCCGTCGCATTAACCCGCGCCGACTGGACAAGAGAAGGGCCGCGACCTTTGACCTCCCCCCTCGCCGGGGTAAACGGAGGGCGTTTCTGGATGTCAAGACGTGTGATCAAGTGTTCGACCTTGAAACCCTGTTAAACGTCTCATTTTCAGAGAAGCGTTGTGTAACGTCGTCAAACAGGAAGTAGGC
>NW_025048699.1:312500-330000 GCF_018831695.1 Puntigrus tetrazona
TGTGTGTGTGTGTGTGTGTGTGCATGTGTGTGTGCGAGTGTGTGTGTGCGATTGTGTGTGTGTGTGTGTGTGCATGTGTGTGCGCGTATGTGTGCGAGTGTGTGAGTGTGAGTGTGTGTGTGTGTGCGTGTGTGTGTGTGCGCATGTGTGTGTGCAAGTGTGTGTGAGTGTGTGTGTGTGTGTGTGTGTGTGTGTGTGTGTGTGTGTGTGTGTGCGAGTGTGTGCGCTTGTGTGTGTGTGCGCGTGCGTGTGTGCGCAGTGTGTGTGTGCAGAGTGTGAGTGTGTGAGTGTGTGTGTGTGTGTGTGTGCGTGTGTATGTGTGTGTGTGCATGTGTGTGCGTGTGTGTGTGTGTGTGTGTGTGTGTGTGTGTGTGTGTGTGTGTGTGTGTGAGTGTGTGTGTGTGTGTGCGTGTGTATGTGTGCGTGCATGTGTGTGTGTGACCCTAGACCTCAAAATCAGTTTCAAAATTGGGACACACACACACACACACACACACACACACACATATATGTTATGCCCCTATTATAGTGTGTAACACAGCTCTAAGTGAACGAAAACATCCTGCAAAGTCTTCTTACAAAGTTATAAAGAATGAGTCGACTCTGAATGGTTGAAACGAATCTTTTCACCTGTGCATATTTTAGTATTATTGTAATTTCTGTATGATAAGTACGCCTGAACTTGTACGGAGGCCGAGATGGCAGAAAGCGCGTTCTGTTTGCTTTCATTATTTTACAAAAGCGCAACGTGTGAGTGTCGTCTGAATGAACGTCTGCGTGTGTAAACCAACGTTTATCGTCCTTCGTATGAATCGTGTTGCCAGATCCACTTATTATAGGCGTTTTTTTGCCAGCATTGGAAATACATTTCTGCAAAACTGAAAAAACAGTGAAATGAGCGCTAGAGGCAGTAATGCTCTAAACCTTTATTAGTATGATTCGCAGGTCCACGATTTCAAGCGATAAAGCATCGTTTTCGCGCTATTGCTTGAGGAATATCAAGTCATTAAATCCATGATCCAGCTGAACGTTAGCGTCATATTCAGCACAGCTTGATCAGTCGCTGTTCGACTCGAGTATGAACATGGAGAAACAGTTCAGGGAGCTTGTTTCACGATGAGGGTGACATCATGACCAAGCTGGCGCCTGATTGGTCAGTGTCGGGTCTCGCTCGGTGCAGTGCGGCGTAGGTTTCCCAGACTCCTCGGCAGCTGTAGCCGCTTTCTCCAGCTGTTTCAGACACGTCACCTGCTCGGCCGTCTCTCTCTCTCTCTCTCTCGCTCATAAAGCCACCGCAGGTCCATAATTACTGCCACCAGGGGAGGCAGAGGAGCCATTAGAGACCCTGGGAAAGAGAAAACACACACACACACACACTGCTTGTAACACAGAACGTGAGAAACTCAGTCGGCGATGTTATTTCGAAAAGGATCTCGCAAGCCTTTCGTTTGAATGCAATAACTCTGAAACGTGATCAAAATCTGTACGAATTTCTTTGTTCTGCTGAACACAGATAAGAATAAAGTTTGTAACCAGGCCGTTTTGATCACCATCGACTTCCATGGTAGGAAAAAAAAAAATGTGACGGAATTAAATTTTTTAGTCCTTAAAGATGGTGTATAATATCAATGCTTTATCTTTAGTGCAAAATATTTTTTTAATAGTTTTTCCACCATTTTTTCTGCTTTTTAAATGTGATTATTTAAAAAAATAAGATGAAATAAGTTTAGTTTCAACAAAACCAACCTCATAGTAGGTCTGTCTTTAAGTTTTAGTTATTTTAGTGCTTTAACTTTTGTTTTGTTTTAGTTATTTTGCTTATTTTATTTCACGTAATGACACATCAGAACGCAATAACTGAAACAATGTCGAGAAAAAAATAATATTAACCGGTCGGATGCATATATTAGTTTGTTTCAAGTGATGACAGGGACGTTTAAGGAAGAAATTAGAGCCGGTTTTGATTTCACGATGTGTGCATTTCTACCCGAACAAACGACGGGAAGCATAAAGATACCAATTAAATGTCTTTACGTGTTGAGGTGGTGAACGGATCATACTCTCTGTCACTGTGTTTTATTTCTGGCAGTTTCTCTCATAGTTACTTATTAAGACTGTTATGTGTGTGTGTGTGTGTGTGTGTGTGTGTGTGTGTGTGTGTGTGTGTGTGTGCGCGCACGTCTCCTCCAAAGCTGTTCCACTTCTTGCTTTCGTCTGAATTTGCTGCTCGAGTTTCTCAAACAGGTGCCGGACAGCAGCAAACATCAGCAGCAGCAGCTGTGCAGAGAGAGAGAGACACTTCCGTCCTGTCTCTCTCTCTCTCTCTCTCTGTCTCTCTCTCTCTCTCTCTCTCTCTCTCTCTCTCTCTCTCTCTCTGTCTCTCTCTCTCTCTCTCTCTCTCTCTCTCTCTCTCTCTCTCTCTCTCTCTCTCTCTCTCTCTCTCTCTCTCTCTCTCTCTCTCTCTCTCTCTCTCTCTCTCTCTCTCTCTCTCTGTCTCTCTCTCTCTCTCTCTCTCTCTCTCTCTCTCTCTCTCTCTCTCTCTCTCTCTCTCTCTCTCTCTCTCTCTCTCTCTCTCTCTCTCTCTCTCTCTCTCTCTCTCTCTCTCTCTCTCTCTCTCTCTCTCTCTCTCTCTCTCTCTCTCTCTCTCTCTCTCTCTCTCTCTCTCTCTCTCTCTCTCTCTCTCTCTCTCTCTCTCTCTCTCTCTCTCTCTCTCTCTCTCTCTCTCTCTCTCTCTCTCTCTCTCTCTCTCTCTCTCTCTCTCTCTCTCTCTCTCTCTCTCTCTCTCTCTCTCTCTCTCTCTGTCTCTCTCTCTCTCTCTCTCTCTCTCTCTCTCTCTCTCTCTCTCTCTCTCTCTCTCTCTCTCTCTCTCTCTCTCTCTCTCTCTCTGTCTCTCTCTCTCTCTCTCTCTCTCTCTCTCTCTCTCTCTCTGTCTCTCTCTCTCTCTCTCTCTCTCTGATGTGATTACACCTCTCTTTTGTCTTTCTTCGTCTTCTTCTGTCAGACTTTAGGTGAAGTTACCTAACAGTTACGTATGGACGTATATACAGCATGTGACCCTGGGCCACAAAACCGGACATTTATAATCTTTCTATTGATGTATGGTTTGTTAGGATAGAACGATATTCGGCACAGGAGGCAACTGTTTGAAAATCTGAATCTAAAATTAAAGTTGTGCAAATTAAGTTCTTAGCAATGCATATTACTAATCAGAAATGAAATATATTCACGGTAGGAAATTGACTAAATATGTCTAGCTGTGATGAATAAACGAAAAAAAATACAGTAAATGTAACTTAACTGTTAAATAATTAAAAAAATATATATATTTATATATATATTTAGATTAACAAATTATGTAATACATTTGTTTTTATATTTAATATAATATTAATTAAAATTCCATTTAAATGTATATATTTAATTTATTATAAATACATTTGTTGATTTTAAAAAATATATTAATATTTTATCATGGGTTATATTAAATGTATTTGTTGCTTGTTTTTTAATTTAAATGTATATATTTATTTTTCAAAGATAGTTTAACGAAATTTTTTTTTTTAAGAAGGTTCTTTAGATTATAAAAAGGTAAAAAAAGAGTAGAACCCATCATTTTTGTAGAACCGATAATTTGGCGTCGCTGTGAAGAACCTTTAAAGCACCTTCATTTTTAAGAGCGTGTTCTGATTCAATGGCTTACGTTAAATTCATGTGATTTCAGACGGGTTCTCCTGCGTCGACGTTAATTCAATCCGTCTTTTCAAAACTTTCAGGAAAGTTGAGTTTCCAGCGTGTTGTAATCGAGCTGCATCATCAGCTCAGCTCTGCTTTTCAGGCTTTTATTATTCATTCATGCCATAATCATCAGGATATGTTCCTGAACCGGACTACGTTTCATTTTTCCCGGGCGAGATCGCCTCAGGGGCTAAAATGAATTCAAAAGGACATTTTTTTTTATTAGCGTAAGTCTATTAAAGGCTATTAAATGGGCTTATTCAAATCTGCGATTTCCTTTTATAACTCCTCCGAAGCCTTTGGGTGTCATCGAAGCCTTTTTTTATTTCGTTTAATGTAACGTTTCCAATGCCTGTTAGCGCTTCTGTACGCCGTCCAGAATACAGTATTTCACTTCTGTTTGCTTAAAACACACTTTGGCAAGAAACGCGTTCCTCGAGCTCCGTAAGGGAGAAAAATGCAAAAAAAACACACACACACACACACACACACACACACACACACACAAAAAAAAACGAGGCGACGTTTCGGTAGTAAACGCTTGCTTGTCGTGAGATTTTTGCAGGAGATGAGCCTCATCGCGTCGAAGCTGCGTTTCGCCTTCCGTCGCAATTGTTCCGACGACGCGTTTTTTTTTACGAAAAAAGAGCCCTCGACCTGCGTGCACTTCGAATATCCACGCAAACAGCCTCGTAAAGCCATGCAAATGTCGAGTTATCGGCTAAGCCCTGTCGAACGCTCCCATTTGGCATGGCTCCCGTTCTCGCGCGGTACAGATGTGAATTTTAAGACCATCTAAGCGCTCTTTTGCACAAAGTAAGATGGCGAGCTTTAGCGAGACCTTCCTTTGTTCATTGTTTCGGCTAAATTGTCTTGTGATCTGTGATGTACTTTATTGTCGGCACAAGTAATCCCCGCCGCCGCCGCCTTATTTCGTACATAAATACGACGCAGAACATTGTTTCGCATTTTAGACTCGACAAAAACAAGCCCCGCGTTCTCATTGTGCGGAATCACGCAACAAATCCTTCGCAAAACAAAGAGCAACTAGAAAAACGCGGCGTCTTTGTGCCGGAACAAAAGACGCGAGAAGTAGGAGACAAAAGAGGACAGGCGCCGATGTTGATTATGAGATTTACAGAGGCACCAATAGCAGAGTATCTGAAGATCCGCCGCTCTCCGTTTGCCACGGGGCTTTGGCACGGCGGCGCGCTGTCACCGAGCCAGCAAAAAAATCTGCAGTGTCTGCCGCATTTTACGCACGCCGGTCTGCTTCCAACTTTTCCGCTCGCTCATAATTGTTCAACTTTATAACTAAAGCCAAAACTGTAACGGCGGCCGGGGGTTAATTTTTTTCGCCCCTCCCCTCCGAATCGCCAAATGTATTCAATGCGACGCAACCCCTGAACGAACGCCGGCGGCAAACTTTTGCCGCTCGGTAGCGTTCGCGATTATATCGATCTGCGCACGGATTGGTGGGGTTAATAAAGGCTGGGATGCGCTGCGAGGAACCTAACAAGTGCGTGAATGCGACTGACTACCGACGTTAATTTGGGATGCGGCGTAAAGGAGGGCCGTCTTTTTAGGGCGCCTTGCATGCATGCATGCGTGTGTGTGTGTGTGTTGTTTTCGATGCCGGCTCCCCGCGGATCCATGCCTTCTCCTTCTGTACCTTTCAGACTTTGTCGGCACGCTGGCCCGGTGCCCACTGATGTCATGGAAACTGTTGTATTAGTACGAGTGATTCATGTCCGTACGGCCACCCCCACAAGCGACGGGCTTTTTTTAACCCTTCCCCCTGTTTTAAATAATTATCCTTGGTTTGCGTTTCCACGCAGCCTCATTGAACCCGAATGGACGTGATGACAAGTCTAATTATGTGGTTTTGAGGTTAGAGAAGGTGTCTGTTTAGACTCCGTGCGCATTTAGACTCCCACTCCGAGCGCTTTCGGATCTGATAATATCCCGAAAAACCGCCGAGTGTGTGTGTGTGTGGCGGGTAAAGGGTTTTTGTGTAAGTTTTGGCTTGGAGACATGAAAAGCTCTTTGAGCGCTTCTTTAAAGATGAACTTGGCACGAGAACACAGTGACACGTCCAACCCCCGAACCTCGACCTTGACCAATCAGGGCTCTCCGGAGTTGCCCGTGTGCCAGCTTCACTTTCATAATTCTATCAGAGACGCCGCAGCACTCCGGCTCGTCTTCCAAAACGCGCTACCTTGTCTTTTTTTTTTTTTTTTTTTTTCTCGTTGAAACTATTTTAAGCCGTTGAGCTGCTAAATGCGTTTTGGCTTTTTCGCGTCGGAAATGTGCTGCGTGTCAGGAGCTCCTTCAGCCCCGCTGGAATCAGACGTAAACAGCATCCTTAAAAAAAATAAGCCGGTCCGAGTTATGCGCGTGGCTTTTGCGAGCGTCCTGCATGCAAAGCTTACGTGCAAGAAAATACAGTAACCCAACGTGATGAACCCAAATGATAAAGCTTTCTTCATTTACAAGATTGTACGTTATTCGACGTTTGACCTAGACGAAATAAAACACGTTCATTTTGTGCACAAGAATTTTTTTTTGGCTAAAACCACTTTTTAGTCACTTTTTGAAAATGTATAATTTTACAAGCCTACTACTTGATTATAATAATTTTCTATGCATTTCTAGCTAATATATATATATATATATATATATATATATATATATATATATTTATGTATATATATGTGTATATATATATATATATATATATATATATATATATATTTATTTATTTATATATAAAATCTAACGTATAGTGTATGTTCTATCAATTTATAATGTAATTTCCAAAAAAATATTTTGTGTCAAAAATTGAAATATCAGCGCGGCCATGCAGGTCTGAGCAGCGCTTTTTCTTTCATTACCTCTGCTGTAGCATGCTGTTTAAGACACAGATATTAATTTAATATCTGACATCTCTCATAGACGCGGGCTCCAGGAATATTTAGATTAGCTGTCAGATACCGTTAGTTAGCGGAAAACCAGTCGAGACAGTCGGCAGCAAGAAAAGCGCAGGAACGCTCGCACAGATCTGTCTTTTTCTCACAGCAAATGTGAAGTCCGTCCCGTTTCTGCACCTGCTCTCAGAGACGGCTTTATGCTCCTCAAAGCTTCTCGCGCACTGAGATTATAGCAAAAATGCCACTTTGTGTGCATCTGAAGCTAGTTTAATTATTAGTTGCGCTTCTTATGTGTTTTATGATGCAGTAATTAGCCTCTTGCGCAAGAACTGCATTGCATAATATCACCGTTATTTATTTACGTGCATTTACATAAGCTTCTCGCGTACAGACTGAATTGTGTTCTATGAATCTATTTAATTTTGCACTTTGAGAGCCGTCGTTTTTTCCCTCCATTTCAGCGCGAACAATAGCATTAACACGTGTGCATTTGATCGGCGCTGTCACTCAGGATATTTGACTAATTTTCGCAGCGTTTCGCCGCCGCAGCGAACGGAAGAAAGCCGGTTGTTGTGCGAGCGGCCCGTGGCTTTGGCCGCGTTTCAAACGCGCCTCTCACGGTCGCGGTCTCGGCTGGGTTTGCTGGGCCCGCGGTCGGGTTTATGCGCTTTCTGTGGCCGCAGGTTGTGCTGCGGAGGGTCGGAGATGAAGGGCGGACTCGCTGCATCTCCCCGGGGCGAGAGAAGCGTCCCGTGAGCGCAGACCACGCATCAAACAGGATTAAAACCCGAGGAAGCCCTGCCACGCTGGAACAGTTCCATATTTGTTTTCCGCGCCGGGATGGGGAGAGCAAAACATTGTGTAGCTTAATTTTCTCCAAGAAATTGCCTGTCAGGAGACATCATTTCCAAATTATTGTTCATTATAAGCAGCCCTCAGCTGCCTAATAGAGCCGCCGTCTCTTCCTCCGGTTACCCAAACTACAGATCCGGATGCCTTTTCTTTTCTTTTCCCTTTTTTTTTTTCCCCAAACGAGTGACAGTTTTTCTGCCGCAGCGACCGTGTTTGCGTTTCGAACCTCTGAAGTGTGCGGCCGAAACGGAGGACGGTGTCTGCGGAACGATTACGGGTCGTTTAGGATGTTCATTTAAAAGTTCAGCGTATTAGAAGGATTTCGGAAGAATCACGTGACAATTGAAGAAAAAAAAAAAAGACACAGAAATAAATGACATTATACTGTATTTTTAAATAGAAAAATGGTTTACAATTTTACAGTTTTTCTTCATACGCAAGAGATTTTTTTCTTCATACTTACCGGTTGCCCCTTAAGATGACCTTTGACCTTTACCCTCTTTATACGCTATTCTGTTTTTTATTAAAAACGTGTAGGTTGGTACAAACGGTTATCGCATCATATGTATGCATTTGACGGATGCTATTATCGATCGTTTTCTTTTTGTTCGCGCAACGATCGTAAATTGCATCGCGAATGATTCGCATTTCCTTTCTCGGTTCGTCGCGATGCGCTTCAGACGAACGGCGTCGCGCGAAACAAACCAGTTTTTTGCTTTTCCGCGACAGTCTCCCGGCTCCGTCTCTGCTGCGGTTAGTGCGGAGAGCAGCTGTCTGATGTTCATGTACTGAGACGCGTCCTGTCGATCGCACGTCGCTTTTCTGATGAACTGTTTCAGAAGGTTAAGCACATTTTTTATTCTGTCTCTCTTTGTCTCTCTTTCTGTCTTCCTCTCATCCCTGCCTCCCCCCCTAAAAACTCTGGCACGGATGAATCTGGCTGCGAGAAGCTGCGCGTGTGAGAAAGACGATTATGAGCGGCACCTTTCGCTCTGCTGATAACGGCCCGTTTCTGCGTTAATTCTACCTGCTTGATCTGGGTTTGGCAGCGAGACGCTCTCAGCCGCGGCGCTTTGTGTTGTAATGATCACTCCTGAATGCAAATCGATGTGTTTTTTTGAGGTTTAAGCTAAAGATGCGCCGCTGTTTTGGCCGTGTGTGATTTTTTTTGTACGCGCGCGAGCGGACGGATGTGATAGATTGAACGTAATCTTCATTTTGTCAACGCGATTTATTAGCGCGATGAGCTACGGGCCCAAAGCGGCGAAATAGCTTGCGTTTGTGCTTCTCAGCATTTTTTTTTTTTTTTTTTTTTTTTTATTTCGAGGAAAACGTATGACGTCCGTGTTTCGCATAACGTGCGCTAACGACAGCGATGATACGCAGCTGGTCCCGAGAAACTCCGGCGCAACTCTGAAAATAATCCATAATCTGCCGGCGTCGATGAGTCAGAGCGGGTCTGTCTTTGACTAGCTGATGATTATGAGCCAGTTATTATCCATAACAAAACCACTTATTCACGGGGCGCGTGTTCTCCCGTGTAATGAGGGGCTGTCATGCGTGTGCTGAAAACACCCTCGTAGCCTGTCAAAACCGCGGAGAAACTTCAGCGTGACTCAGGCGTCCCCGCGCAAGCGGCGGGAGAAACGCGCTCCCGATAAAAGTCGGAGATCGGAGCAAAGCGATATTATTAGCGTTAAAATATCAGAGGCACAAGCTAATGAGGGGAAACAGAAACCAGCGGCTAGAAGCTAAAAGGGTCTTAAAATCGGCGTTAAATGACGTGCAAGGTCATAGAAAGTCTTACGTAGGATATTTAGGGATGCAAGTGCATGAACTGCAACATTGCATTAATTGGATTAGGTTGTGATTTCGTGAAATAAATGCGATCGCTGCACATTTAGTAGAAAAACACCCAATATCGGTCAATCTCTGCTAGACGTGTTGGTATATTCGTGCAAGAAACAATTTCAGTATAGTTAGTGAGTTATTTTGGTTCTTGTATATCAGTGGAGAGAATATATCCCAAGTACGCATGTAAGCATTTCATTTATCACACGTTATCTTTTTGGCGCCTATAGATTTCAATTGCAACGGTTAACTCTAAACGTTTTTTCTCCACTTCGCCGGCGCTCACATAGAGTTTTATTCCTATCTATATTCTGAAGATTTTTGCTGTGGGGTTTGTTCAGAAATCGCTCGCGCTGAAACATACGACATTTCATTTGTGGCGAAAATGCCTCGTTTTGTTTGACGAAGGCGTTTTTTGAGATATCCAAAATCCCCTCTGTAGAAACATTTAACTCTACTGTGTTTACAAAATGAAAAAGGTATTTTGCGTCTGGCTTCTTCCGGTATTCGTATTAATCTTCTGGAAATTTGTGCACGTCGGTGATTATTTAATTAGACAATACCACATTTTAATATTTAAACATGCTATTTTTATATAGAATAAATTGTCCGTATTTACTGTGATTAATCTACGCTGGGAAATATACAGCTATCTTTTAGCTAACATTTTTTACTGTATAAATCTGTGATTTTTTGTCTTAGATTAGGGATGGATTTGTTCTGTGTATGCGTGTTCTGTTCGTTTTATTTGCGCAGATCTTAATTTCATTTTCCGAAACCGATACTCTGGAACGAGCTCAAGAACGAACTGAAGTAAGAGCAAACAAAAGAAAGCAAGAAACAGCGTGCACACGCGGCATCTGCGCTCAATGTGTGCGTTTTTTCCGGAGTGATGTTCCATCTGTGGCATCCCTGTCCTATTCCAGCCCTCTTCCGGATTTCATTCCCACTTCCAGATTCACGGTTCTGCGGATTAGCAGGATTTATGAAGACGTGCGTCTGAATCCAGCAACACGTCAGGATCTCTCAAGGAAACACAACAAGCGTCCATGGGAACTGTTAAACGTCCGGAAGAACAAGAAAGATGGTTTATTTCACTGATATAACGGACGGATCTCGGCCCGAATGGGATTCAGGCGTGTGAAATGTGTTTGGGACATTTGGCACCTGCGTGCAGTCAAACGCACAGCGGCGAAATGAGCGCGGTGATCTTCGCGCGTACTGCGCCGTGATTCGGGTCAGTGCAGCAGATTTCGCCGCGTTTGGACGCGGGTCATGCGTGTGGTAGTCGCCGACCTTTTGTTTGACCTCTGAGCGTTCGGCGCGTTCTGGGACGCCACCTGGTAAACGTTCGGGTCGGGACGGAGCGCGATGAATCCTGTGCGCGTGGAAGACTTTTATACTTTCATTGTGGTTTTGTTCTGAAACATTCACCACGGTATCCATAGTTTTTTTTTCCTGCCAAAATACCATAGTGACGGTACAGCGCTACGTGGGTGCCATTAAAAAAACCAAAGCAAAATAACATTCACATTCAGTTTGCACAACGGTTGCCATTTTGTGAATTATAGTCATTTATTTTGCACCAATTAGTGTTTTTACACAGTTTTTTTTTTTTATAAATGCATGGGTCTGAAATAGCTTTGGTGTCTTTATTCAATTAGCCTTGTGGCGCATAAAGCATCTATGAAACACAACCGCTAACGTCTCATGTTCGTTTATGATGGTTTTAGACTACGCTCAGTACTTTGTTTTACTCTATGGTTAATTTTTGAGAGATAGTAGAAATGACAGCGTTTGAAGGTTAACAGTAAATAGCTTTGTTGTCTTTATTCAGACGGGCAAAACAGATGTACGCATATTTATAACGGTTTTAAAGTCAGAAGGATGTTTTTTTTACTCTGTGGTTACCATGGTAATATTTTGAGCGATTAGTGTTCGAAGGTTTACCGTAGTAAATAGCTTTATCTTTATTAAATCAGGCTTTTGACGCAAAACATTCGATTCAAGATGGCCGTTTGTAAAGGGCCGCTGAAGATGTTCATCTGTGTTTTGGAGTGATGTATTTGTTTTACATAGGTTTAAGATGCCATGGTAATGCTTTTCGAGATGTATAATTTCTAAATTGAAATATAATTTTAGTATTTATTTATATAGTATTTATTAATTGGGATTATTAATTGGACCCTTGACATGGTGGTGTTTTTTTTTTCAACATAGATGTTTATGAAACTGATTTAGATTTTTTTTATAATAATTTTACAGTCATATTGATGTTATTGGTATTTTATTTCATTTTATTTTACTTATTTATTTGTCTTTTTTTAATGAGAAAGAAGAGTTTTCTTTCTTTGTTTTCTTCACTCCGAAGTACTTATGATGTATAAACCTCTAGAAAACCATTTATTTCGTCTTAATTTACTTTTAGTCATTTGTAGTATTTTTTTTGTTACCGTTGTGCATTTTTGTGAGCAATACGTATTTACAAAAATTACACGAATTTTGACGCTTTATGATTGCTTTACAGTTATGATGGCAGTATGTGCTCGTTTTTTAAAGGTTTACATTTTAATAAACGTTGTTTGCAGTGCGTTTTTTTTACGGTATTTTCGAAAGCATACACGCCTTTTCAAAACTTCGCCTCTTTTTTTCAAACGTTTCACGCAAATCCGAGAACTCCACACAAAATGCAAAACGCCTCTTGCAAAGCTTTGTCGAAATAATTTCGCGCGTAAGCAGTTTTTAGAGTTTTACGGTAGTAAATAACTTTACTGTTTTCATCCAAATGTCTAGAAAGCGCAAACGCTGATAAATTAATTTGTGCCGATTTTGGAGTAATAATGACTCTAGTGGGTTTTTTTTGTGTTGGTTACTATGGTTACCATGGTACGTTTGTCGCGAGGGTTGGCAATGGCTAGCAGATAGTGCAGTGAATAGCGCCGTTATCTTATATTCAACATTGCACGGACGTTTAAAACGCATTTCGGCCGTTTCAGAGGCTGAGCTCAGGCCGGTCAGACCAGAAGCGCAGGAGAACATGAGCAGGACTCTGTAATTGGGCTCATTTGATTATGACTGGATGAGGTCACAAGACTTTAACAATATTTGCTGTGTGTGTGTGTGTGTGTGTGTGTGTGTTTGGCGGCGGTCCCGGCCCGGCCCAGTGCAGCTAAAGGCAGAACGCATTCGAGCATGTTCCTCTATATAATTACCAGCCTGTAGACGAGTGTCTGTGAGACTTTGAGAAGGTCTTTATTCCGCTAATGCCAGATTTCACATGCCCGCTTGCCTCCGAAGAGAGGCCCGCTCGTCGCCGGGGTTCCCTCGCGCTTCTTTGTTCCCTTAACAGTCGCCACATCAGTAAAACGAACCCCAAAAAAAGCAAGCGCGACGTCTTGATTCCCTCCGACCAGAGTATTGTTCGTCAGAGCGTTTGTAGCAACCCGAGCTTGGCGACAGCTGTCCGCTCAGGATCGACGAGTTTCCGGTTGCGTTCTGTTCGTTTCAGGCTCGTCCTTGCAGGTTTAAAGGACGCTTTAGAAGCGTGTTTACAGTTTTGATTGAAGAGCCATCGATTAATGTGCTAATGATCCCGTCTCTGTGTCTTTAAACAGGTAAAACGGAGCGAGCGTCGTATTCTTACGGACGGGACGCCAGCATTCACGGCTGTCAGGTAAGAGGCTCTCTCAGCTGTGTCTCAGTGGGAGAAATCATTTCAGAGCTTTGAAATGAATGTGGAGCACTGGACGACAAGTGATCTCATATTGCCATTTCTGTTCTGAAACTAGTTATATAAGTGTGTGTGATACATGTGATTGAAAGCTATAGAAATGGAAAAAACGCCTCCGTGGAAATGTGCATTTTAAGCCATGTTTCTGTTATTGGGCCAGACATGATTTAAAAAAGTAATAAAGAATTTTTTTCATATATTCATATATTTAGATTTTAGATATTTTTTTGTAAATATATGTGTATATAATTTATATAATTTTTCATACATAAACTTTAAAAAAATAAGTGTAATAAATATAAAATCTAACATTTTTAGGTATGTATATAATATATATATATATATATATATATATATATATATATATATATATATATATATATATATATATATATATATATATATGCATATACACACACACACACACACACACACACATATATATATATATATATATATATATATATACATACATACATATATACATATGCATATTTTTTTTCACAAATGGCTGGAAAAGTCATGGAAAGTTTGGGTATGGCAGGAGGCTTTGATCTCATTGTTAAGGAGAACGTCTTGGGATCTTTAGTGATTTTCTGTGATGTTGTTGGTGTGTTTTTCCTCATCCACTGTAAAGGTGCTGTTTGAAGTGAATGGCAGCTGCTGGAGTTTCTGTGCTGGAGTAAATAAATAAACAGGCGGTTTGTTTGCATTGCAGCCGGTGCCGCTAGCAGATGGCCTCTGTTAAAGCACATATATGAATTCCTGCAGATCACTGTGTGTGTGTGTGTGTGTGTGTGTGTGTGTGTGTGTGTGTGTGTGTGTGTGTGTGTGTGTGTGTGTGTGTGTGTGTGTGTGTGTGTGTGTGTGTGTGCGCGATCTCTCAACAGCCCATCGTGTTTATATTAAGAGACATATGGATGTTCAAACGGCAGATACAATATCAAGAATAGACCTGTTTCCATTCAGCTGCTCCATCCTGCATTCGTTTACCTCACTTTTCAGAGTCTGCTGTTTTGTTTTCATGTTCGTCATCTTCACCCAACAAAATGAGTTATGTATGTGTGTATTCATGCATGCACTTAAGTGTTTAGTTATTTATTTATATCTATTAAAATTATATATATATATATATATATATATATATATATATATATATATATATATATACACAATATATACATACAGTGTGTGTGTTAGATTTGATTAGATTTGATATTTTATATAAATATATTTAACATATAAACATAAAATTCTTTCCTTAAATATGCAAATGCATGTGTTTATATTTATATATATACATAATAAATAATTATTCTGGATGCAATTAATATTTTTTATGTGTCCAAAATATAAGGTTATGTTTATATAATATATGTATTATGTATATATAAATACAAAACATGCATGTTTATATTTAAGAAAAATAAGCTATGTTTATGTATTAAATATGTTTATATATAATATAAAATACATAAATGTACTTATAAATATTTTCAAAATATATACTGTATGTTTGTATTTATATATACATGATAAATAAACACAGTAGACATATATATATATATATATATATATATATATATCACAATTTAATTGTATTTAATAATTGTATTTAATTAATTGGATATTTAATATTGTAATAATATATTTTAAATAATTGACATATTCTTTTTATTTAATTTCTTTTAGTTTTGTGTTGTTCTGGCTGATTATTTAAGTCGAAGGCGGTTTCTTTGACAAACAGCCCCGTGTTCTGAAAGCGTTTCAAGCGACTGACTCCCAGTGACTCTCACTTCTAGCGAGAAAGTATTTTAACGTGCAGAAAAGGACACGCTGTTGAAGTCAGAAGAATGACTAATTAATCCAGTCTGAAGCGATTGGTGTTAAAACGTGAATATTGGCGTTAAAAGCGGCAGAGGTCCGTGAGTTCGCTCTCTGGGTTTGTGGGTCGCCGGCGGGTCTTCAGGACCTCAGATTAATCTTTCCTGACAGTTTACAAGAAGAAACCATCGGAGGATGGCATGTGAGTGACAGCCTGAACGTTCTGCGCCGCTCGGAATTCTGGGAAAGGTGGAGAAATGACATGCAGAAACCTTAAAGTGAAGTTCCTCCTTGCTTTCGCTCGAGACGATCCTCATCAGCTCATAACGCTCTCATTTATCTCAAAGCAGCCATCCCTATTGTATTGCTTGTGCAAGGGTTAATAATTCATGAAATTATTATTGTGAATATTGCACCACTCAAAATATTTTAATAATATGAAGAAACTAGTGCTGGCAAATTAATAAATTAATAAAAGTTAAGTTTGCTTAAAATATATGTGTGTACTGTGTATATTTAATATTCATATATAAGTACAAATGTAAATGCACGCAAAATAGATAAAATAGAAACGTATATAAATGGAAATATTGTATATATATATATATGTGTATATATATATATATATATATATATATATATATATATATAAAATGTTTTTAATGTTGTGCTTCATTCAAATGCTTTTAAAATAAAAAAAAAGAAATTAGAATAATTTCAATTTAAATAAATGTACATTGTTCAGCTTTTTTTTTATGTTTTATTTAAATGTTCAATTTTCAGTTTACTTTAGTTTGATTAGTATGATTTAATTAATACCGTATCTCGTTTAGATTTAATTTTAAAATGATGTATTCTAATTTTACATTTTCACGATTTAATTGAACGATTAGCTTCTTATTAACTAATTAGATTTTTTTAAAGTTGTAAAATAAATGTTAAATTAATGTGGATTATTAGTTTTAACACTATTGTTATGTATTTATTTATTTATTTATTTTTACAAATTCTTTAATTTGAAACAATTCATCATTAATAAATTTTATTAATTACTAGCTTCTTATAGACTCATATTTAAATGCCGTATTAATGTTTAATTTCATGTAATCGTGCTATTTTTATAAATTCAGGACAGGTTCATTCTCATCAACTCATGCTTTTTACTGTTAGGCACATTTATTTTATTCATACATGACATTATATTATTATTTTATGTTTTTAATGCCGTGCTACATTCGAATGCCTTTAAAATTTCAGTGCATTTCCTGAATTAAAAAAAAAAGAATTCCTGAATTGAAACTGATGTTACAAACAGGATGTAGAATTGCACATTTCAAATTCAGATGAGTTCAAATGTTAAGAAATATCGAATAGCTGTGTACTTTGCCTGTTTAGACCTTCTGATGCTCAGACTCACACCTCTGACCTCTGACCCCGGCGTGACCTTCAGGTGTTCCTCCTAACGGCTAGGGGAGATGTTCGCAGCGCTCCGGGTCACGACACACACGCTCACACACGCTCACACACATTCAGCGAGGAAGACCAGAGCTAATCCTGAAACTGAGCCGCTGCCAGAGTGTGTGTGTGTGTGTGTGTGTGTGTGAAACATCTGTTTCTCACCTTATGTCTCTTACTTTGTGACTCAAAAGCAGCGTTACTTCAGTGCCAGTGACATATTATTATAGTTTTGAATTAGAGTTTAGTTTTGTTTGTTTTATGTGATTTAATATTCTGTATTACTTTCATTTTTTCTTTTATTCGTTACAGTTTTTTATTACGGTTTATTCCGTTTTATTTATTTTAGTATTTCAACTTAAACTTAACGAAAGTGAGACGTTTTGTCTCGTTAACTTGCCAAATAATCAAGTTTTATATTTTATTTTAGGTAAAGATTATTTTAATCTTCAGGTAATGAAAATAGTTTTTCTTTTTATGGTTTTAGTTTTAGTTAACTCTGCTTTAACACACTTGCTGACAATCGTTAAATATAAAATAAAGTGGTGTTTAAAGCAGTCACGACTATTAATATTGCTCATTTAAGGGGGTAATAATTTATTTTAAACACATGCCTGAACATAAAATAAAATATTGTTACTAAAACTTGTAATTTTTTATTTTATCTTTAGGGTTGAGCATCAATCAGAATTAAATTAATAATAAGGTTTAAATTCCAATTCGAAATATTGAAATTAGTTTGCAAACATGAATTTTTGTAAAGAAGTGGAATAAAAATTAAGTGAATTTCAAAAAAGGTCAGATAACTCTAATTTGAACCAGAAATCAAAGTGCTTTAAAAACTGCAATATTGAGCGTTCTTTTAATAAAGAAGAATTTGAAAAACGTATTTTAAAATTCTGTAGGCTTTCACGTTACTTGTGTAGAATCGATTTGAATTATAATTCAGTAAATTCTTCTTCCTGTCCAATTCGGCTTCCTGCGATGCGATTCAAATCGAAAGTGAGTAAAGTGAAGTCTGAAAGAAATCAAAACGCCTGGCAACAAGAGCACCCTAGCAACCGCATGGCAACATTGTAACGTTTGAATATTTTGAACGCGCTAGCAGCGGCGCAGACTAGCA
>NW_025048699.1:335000-350000 GCF_018831695.1 Puntigrus tetrazona
CCCCCGGGTCCGAGGGGAACGGGCCCCCCGTGGGTCCTCCAGACCTGCAGACCGCGGGCCATTTAGCATGGACCGACCCGAGGAGATGGATGCTCGCGGGGGTCCTCATTCATCTGCTTCAGGCCTCCTGCTCTTTTTAGCCTCCCCGCTTCCCTCTGCACTCCTTCTTTCACGCGACCAACATCCATCTCCCTGCTCTCCTGCTTTCTCCACGCAACATTTCACCGCTCTCTCGTTTCTCCAGACTGAGTTATCGAAGCGCGTTTGCTATGAAGTTCGTTAGGACGGTTGCCGTTGGGTAAGAATCCAGAGCTATGGAGTTATGAATGAGAAACGACTTGAGAAATACTACACAGAATGAGAGGACGCAAAAGATTTCGATTCTTTGGTTTCTCCCGCAGACAAGATTTCATTAGTGTTTTGTGAGCAAAATCTCAGCAAATGCGAGTTTAGTGTGAGACGCTGTTGAGATCTGGTCTGAAACTCAACCAAAAAACGCTTTTCTAGTCTAGGATTCTTTGTCTTGTTTCCAGCCGAAATATCTAGAAATTCCGAAAGCAAGGATTTTCGAGACAATGTCTCGTTTTCAAAAAGAATTAAGCGAGTTTCTACCCGAAACAATCGAAATAATCTTGTTTTCTGTTTGAAATGAGATCATTTTGCTTGTTGACAAGGCAGTATTGTTTTTTTACTTGTCGGGATAATCCTTCTTGATTCAGTGATAAAAAATGGGATTCGTTTTTACTGATTTCATGAAGCTTCGTTTCTGTTTTATCTGTGGTTCAGGAGAAACATTTGAGACATTATTATCGATCGTTATTATCGATGCCTTCGATTGCAGACTTTGACAGATCTCTTCTGTCCGTTGCACGACGCAATCTTTAATCTCATTTGTGACTTTTTAAAATCCTGTGAGGATCATTTCCGTGTGCATCGCATATATTTACATTTTTTGGGGGATACGAGCGGATCTCGTGTGAGATTACCGGGGTGCGACTATCTGTTTAATTCTAGGAGAAGCAGTAAAGAGATACCGTTTGTGCTTTTTAACTCTATAATGATGACGTTTGACATGTGAGACATTGTCGAGATCTCTTCTGGGATCTCTTTTTAACCTCAATGCCTTCTACGAGAAGCCTTTGAGACGTTCGAGAGATCTCGTTTGTGATTTTGCTTTTTGTCTTGTTGCCTGCGCATAATTCGATTTTCGCTTTGCATACATTGTTTGCGCGAGTTCAGTGTGAAACGTCTCAAGATCTCTGGGTTATCTGATCTCTTTGGGGTCTTCGAGAAGCCTTCGAGACGTTAGAGAGATCTCGTTTGTGACGTTTTTTTAATTCTATTGTTATTTTTGGTTTGCGCGTTAAAGTATGAGGTCACTGGAGTCTCTATATGAGCTTTAGCATTTGAAAACATCGCGAAGATGTTAAAATATGAGATAACTGTGCTTGTTCAGTCTTCGAGATATTATAGAGAGCTCTTTGTGTCTGTGCGTAATTATATTTTCGGAGGCAAACATGAGTTCAGTGCAAAACATCGCCAAGACCTCTCATAAAATATAACCGTGGTTGTTTGGTCTCCTTGAATTCTACGAGAAGCGTTCGAGACATTACAAAGATCTCTTTTTTTTTTGCATAATTATACTGGTTGCGAGCTTCTTTGGTCTCTTTTTGATCTCGATGCATTCTCAGAGCATCCCTCTCACTTTCTCCTCTTTTTTTGTTTGTTGCACTTTTCCAATTACGTTAATGTCTTCTCGGTTTCTTGCAATCATCATTTGGTGGCCAGGCAAGCATGCGCCTGCTGTTATTACCGCGGCCCGGTAATCCTTCACGGGCGTCTTCAGGTGTGTGTCATTTATCTTTGTTAATATTTCCTCTGGATGCCAGCTGGGTACCCGTGCCAGCCGGCTCCCAAACTGGGCATGAGACTCCGATCGCGCCGGCCCGGCTCTTTTCCTCCGCAGTTGCGAGGCAACGGCGCTCGGGAGAAAGCGTCCGTCCCGCTGAAAATGAGACACTTTTGTTTTAGCGTCCCCCTCCTGCAAAAAGGAAAAAAACCTCCTTAAATGTGAGAGGGGGCGACTTATTTAAGACAAGGACTCTTTTGTTTTAGCCTGTGAAAGGCGGCAGACCCCGCTCGGCTCCGCGGGGAAGCCTGCGACCAGGGGCCGCCGCGTAATTGGCCTATTTAGCTTGTTTTGCATGTGAATGCGGCGCTAGTCAAGCATCGCTAAGTCTGTTGTGAGAGCTGCCGTCATTTGAATTCAGCTCAGCGCAAACATTCTCCCTACTTTATCACGTCCTCTAATGAGCCCGGCCCGGGACCCGGTTACCCCCCGAGTGTCCCTAAAAAGTTCGGGAGGAAGTTTTGATTGCGTCTGGCGCCCGGGTCTCGCGCTCTTTCGCGGATCGGACTTCCGAACATCCACCGTCCTTTCAGCTAGCTTTCTTTGAGCTCTCGTTAGCTGGGCTTGATTAGCAGGACAGGGTAATGATGGGAAGAGTTTGTGCGGGGTAAGTGCGCTTCGCTCGCCGGGACGCTGGATTGATGGATGATCTTCCTGAATTTGCATATATTCGGAAAAAGGCATGGCTCTGATTGTGAAGGTTAACTTTTATAATCCCAATTAAAGGCATTTGCGTTTACCTGTTTGTTTTTTTTAAATGTCGTGTGCTTCAATGCAACATCGCATCACGTTTTCTTAATGTTTGATGACATTCTCGAATATTTCTGAAGTATATTTGTCAAACTGGATTTCAGATGTCTTAACTTTTAATCCTAATTAAAGGCATTTTTTTTACTTTTTTTCTAAATATCTCGTGCTTTGATGGAACATCGCTGTGCTTTTTATCAGAAAGCATTTTCTGTTCGTACATTTTTTTTAAATTACGAAAGTCAGATGATCTTTTTAACTTTTATAAATCCCAATTAAAGGGCTTTGTTATCATTTTTTAATTGCCGTATTCTTTAATGAAATGTTGCATCGCTTTTTTGCATCAAAAAATTTCACTTTTGTGAAATTGTGACTCATCGTGAAGGTCAAATTGTATTTTAAATGTATAGAATTTATACTTGTTAAAATACCGTGCTTTAACTAAACATAGCAGTGCTTTGTCTCAAGCATCTCAAGCATCTGTCTGTGTATTTTTGCCATTTATGATGTTATTATGAAGGTCAACTTGTCTTTTTTAAACATCAAAATGGTTATATTTTTTTCAACTAAAGGCCTTAAGTTGCAAAACGCTGTTTGCTTTAATGCAGCATTGCGTCACTTTTTTTTAGCAAAACATTTGAAGCATCATTAGTTTTATATATGAGTGTGTGTGTGTGTGTGTGTGTGTGTGTCTGTTTGCACTGTATATACCTGCCATTTGTTGATTAAACCGTGTCTTTAATTATATAGGTCTTTTAAATACCACACACACACATATAAATAGCCCTTTTTATTTTTGGTAAAAAAACTACGCTTAAACACAACATTGCATCATTTTAGCACAAACTACGCCATTTCAAGCATCTGTTTGTATATCTCCGTCACGTTTTGAAAGAGCTTTATTCTGGGGACATTTCACGGACGATGAAAGAAAACCCCTTTTTTTTAATAGTCGTGCAGCGTTACTGAAGCTCTCTGATGTCTCCTGCCCGGGTCTCTGACGTCTGTCTCTGCTCGCGCTTAACTCCAGGAATGCGTGGCATCTTTCTGATTTTAATTCAGCGGTGAGTTTTAACCCGGCCGAGTGTCTCTAATGTGTGTGCGCTTGTGTTTGTGTCCAGTCGAGTCTCATGGGAGGCGAGGTGGGGATGGTCAGCCCGGAGACGGTGTCTCCCACCAAACTGGGCTCTCAGTATTACCAGCATTACGCAGGGAACCCGCGCCGAAGAGCCCTTCACAGCGACTCCATGGGTGAGCCTTCATCATCATCATCATCGTCAGCCGCTTTACTCACTCTAAAAAAGCTGCTCCGTTCTTGCACTGTCCGAAAGCTGTCTGCGCAACACTCAACCGCAATTAATATTACGGCAAAGGTGTTTGCATTTTTTCTCGGATGCCCGTGTTAAGTTATTTGAGTCCATAACTGCTCTTTAAAAAACCCCACGCTTTAATGACAACACTTCAATATTAGTTTTAGGTTTCGTTTATTTTGATGTACGGCCATTTATTTATTTCTTTTTAAAATGTAGTTGCATTTTTAATTCGCAGAAGCGTTTTTCCGTCGAACGCTACACAACAACGATGCACGAAAAAAAAAAAGGGAAAGATTTTTTAAAAAAAGTCCTTGCGTTTGTTTCATCATGTCAGGATCTCTCATGTCAAGAACACCTTTTCATTTGTTCTTTTCTAATCGCTCCTGTCAAAAAAAAAAAAAAACGGGCTTGCGGTGATTATCGATTTTCTCTCTTTTTGTGCTCTTTATTTGCGTTAACAATGCGTCAACCCTCGGGCCTTGAGGTGTCAACCTTCGGGGCGAATCACGCGCTTTTATTTCCGTCGGAAGCGCGCGCACACACTGTCTGTCACTTGCTGAAGCGTTTGGTGCGACTCTGCCCGTGTTAAATATCTCGCCCGTCTTTGTTTTTTTCTCCAGAAGTCCAGACGAAGAAGGTTCGGAAAGTTCCTCCCGGACTGCCCTCATCAGTAAGTCAGCGTTTTATTCACCTGAAGCCGCACGGAGCGCGCTAAAGGCTTCAAAGGGGGCGCGACAGCGTGTGTGAGGGTGTATTGTGTGCGGCGCGAGGCCCCGGGTGATGACGCTGGAATGTCCAAACTCCGAGCGGACCCCGCGGGACGCCCGGCCCGTATTGTGCTGAGATCTTTAAGAGCCGCCGGACGGTGTGAAGCCGATTCTCGCTCCGGTCCGGAGTGTGTCGTTCCAGCGCAGGTGTTTCTGACTCGTTAACGACACACACACGCCTGTGTGTGAGAGACCAATACCATTAGACGTGCTTACTGTGTGTGTGTGTGTGTGTGTGTGTGTTGATGGAAATCAGCTTTCGGTGTCTCAGTGTGTGAGAGAATTTGTCTTTCAGAGACCAGTCACACAATCATACTTTATAAATCTTTATTTTATTATTAAATATAGCAAATTGTACTTTTTGCAAAAACTGAGATCATTTTTATTTGCTTCCCATAATTGTTTTTCTTATCCGCACGAATCCGGTCACAGATAAGAGCATAAGAGCAGCGGACAAAAATACACCATACAGGTCAAAATGACACATTTTTCTTTTATGACAAAAATCGGTATATATTCGAGTTATATCATTTCTGATCGCTGATTTCAGATTTTCAGTTGCATCTATCAAACCATACGTTAATGCACAGCTTATTTATTCAGCTTCTCAGATATTCGGATGATGCATTAGTTTCAGTTTTAAAAAATGACCCTTATGGACGGTTTTGTGGGCCAGGGTCGCAAATAATATTTCAATGAAAACAAAAATGATCGTTTATGTACAATCGTGCAATTAGTTATCATCATTGGTATATGATGATAGTACTAATAATATATGATGGAAGTATTGCATTTAGTGCTTATTTTTCTCACTGAAATCACCGTTTCCTAATTCATCTGCACACATCGTCCCTTTATTAGCGAAAATGCACAGAAATGATTTTGCACGAGCATTTCAGGAAATGATTGATATCGCAGCCGTTTCCGATTTCTCTAAATCCCACGTGAAAGAGCTGCGCTGCGATCTCTGCATTATTTGATGCTGTTTTGTGCAACGCATGCACCGTGCAAAAAAAAAAAAAAAGTCTTTCTTAGCCGGAGGTTTTTTTTTTTTTTTGCACGAGAAAGATTCTGTTTTGCACGGTTTTGCCGTTCGTCAGATGTTTCCGTACGACGAGGTTCTCCCGCTCCTGCTCGCCTGCGCTCACATCGGATTGTTTAAAGTATACAGCGTTAATTAAATTAAGTTTGGTCTAGCAGAATGCTCAGTTGGGACGTGATCTCTCCGGCACCGATCCATTTGCTGAGCTTTTCCTCCCCCTTCAGGCCGCAAACGGCACTGCGTCGTGAGTCCAGGGCCCCGCTCCTTCGGCTTGTGCTGCTTATTTCGCCGTGGCTTTCTTCAAATATTAGGCATGATTTGAAAATGCATTTTCGTGTTGGTTGCACCGAGAGCGAGCTTGGAGTGCTATGGACGGACGCTGGAGTGTTTGTGGTGATGTTGTTGTTTTATAAAGATGAATCGCCCGTCTGCGTGTTTTAATAAGCCGGAACAGCGCAGGTTTATGGCAGTAAACACACTTTAGTGTTTTTTAATTGTGCTCTTGTGGTTTTCGCTGCCATGCGAGAGCATATGCCCCACAATGACATCTACTGACAATAGAGCCGAGTGTGTGTGTGTGTGTGTGTGTGTGTGTGAGTTCATTCGGTGAGTTTGTTCATGTGGTTCTTTTAAATGAACAGGTTACACCCTTTCATGTTCATTAGAACACGATTTCACAAAAACGCCATATTTCGTTATCGTATTCAAGATAAGAAGTCTTAAATCTGTGCATTAGCTTCAGTATTAATACTTTATGATCGCTTTCCATGCAAATTCATAAATAAACTACTATTAAGAGTTTATTTGAATCGAAATGCATTTGCACATGTGAATCTGATAAAAATAAAAAAATGTTTATTAATCAAAATATATTTCAAATGTGATATTGCCATATTCAAAAGAAATAAATAAGACATTGCATTGTGCAAAACCAGCCCGTTTTCAATGAAATTCTTCATTTCTTTTGCTTTCTTTAGAATATGACTATTTTCAATCAATATTCTCATTTGATTGTCATCCGTGTGCTTCTTTTCACATTTAAATAATGAATGCAAATTATATGTATGAATTATATAACGTAATTCATAAATAAATGAATAAAAAAATAGGCAGGAAACTAAATACTACCATGATCTATAAATGCATTACAATTAACATAATATTTGAATACGCTACTATGTATTTTCTTTCCATTTCAGTAATGAAATTTAAGGTTAATTGTTGCAATGCAATAATAAAATGAGAAATTAGTATTTTTTTTTTAATATCACTCGTAGTGATTTTGTCATTTTTATAGCTAGATGTAAATTATCTTTCTTTTTATAGTTTTTGAGGTGAAACATTGACATGATCTTGACAGGTTCTGTTCGTGTCGCAAAATACAGTTTTACGTGAGGACTCTGTGTCTGAGGTTTCGTCGGACATCGGCGAACGCACAAAAAAACACCCAGCATGCACGAAACACAAGTGAAGCCGGTTTGTGTCGCCGATGCTCTGAGAGCGAGAGCGATTGGGGGGGGGGTCAGGTGGGTCTCCATGGCGACGGGTTGAGTGACAGGTAGCGGACGGAGCAGTGTGCAGACGGAGGTAAGACTTTGGCCGCGGCCCAAAACTCAGCGAAAGAAAGAAACAGCCTCCCGCACCAGCTGTCGACAGCGTTTTTGTTGGAACCCGAGTGTGAGAACCCTGTTTAAAGCCGACCGAGTGTGTGTGTGTGTGTGTGTGTGTGAACCCCGCAGAACCTCGCCGTTTTGGACCACGTCTTAATGAGCATGTGCTTGGTTTTCTGTGCGAGATTTGTGAAATATTAGCGGACAACCGGGTGTCATTTGCTAGTTTCCTGCAGCTATGTTCCACTGACACAGACGAAGTCGATTTCACGATCATAAAGAATTCAAAAAGGGGAAATTACTAATTTCGGCGCGATCTCGTAACTTTAATTAGTGTTTAGGAATAATTCAGGCAAAAATGAACGCGCTGTCATCATTTACTAACCCTCAAAGCCCTAGTGACCTTCTTTTTTTCACGTAGAACACAAAACGAGATATTTATCAGAATGTAAACGCTGCTCTTTTTTCCATTCAGTGAATGAGGATGTAAACGGAGCTTCAAAAAATACAAAAAGTGCCATAAAATTGCAATTCAATTGATTTATGTCTCTCTTTCTTATATATATATATATATATATATATATATATATATATATAAAAGCAAAAACAAAGATATTTAGGAGCATGTGAAAGCTGCTTTTTTACATTTAGTGAATATGGAGGTAAACGGAGGCATACAAGCTTCAAAAATGGCAATCCATTTGATTTAGGGCTTTCTTTCTTCACAGTAGATACGAATGTGAATGCTGCTCTTTTCCGTACAGAGAATGTGGATGTGAATAAAAGGTTCCGAAACGACATTAATCAAAATAATCGTATTGCAAATATGACAAAATCATCATGCAACTAAAAAGTTCATTTTATGTTTTCCGTACGACCACGGCGGATGTGAATGGATGCATTTGAGATAAAAAGCATGACCAAAGAAAGACATTTTCCGTATGTCTTGTGCACGGTTTTTTAGACGTAGCTCTCATATGATCACAAAAGCATCAGTAGTTAATTTGAGCCACGCGCTTTATTCCAAGTCCACTTCAGTATACGTGAAAATACATATTCCGTATAAAGAGTATGGACGTAAATGGAGGCATTTGAGCTCCGAAATGGGGGAAACGCATTATAATTATTGCCGTTATAGCGCTCTAATGATTCATATTCATACTCGTTTTCAAGCACGCTTTGAATAAATGGAAAAGAGCAGCGTTGACATTCTGATAAATGTCTGCGTTTGCTCTCCACCGATGAAAGAAAGGCCGAGGGCGAGTAAGTGATCTTTTTCAGCCGAGCTGTCCCTTTCGTGGTGATTTTTGGTGAGTTTCGGGGTAAATGCTTGCTAACGTGTAAATAAACTCCCCTCGATTCACCTGTCAGCCCGTCCAGGAAAGAGAAGCTGAGAGAATGTAGCAGTAAATGATCTCATGGTGGGATTTTTTGGCTCCTTCTTCATCTTCTTTTTTTTTTTTTTTTTTTAAGCGAGTGGAAAGAAATAACAGAAACAGCTGCGTGCGTCTGGCTGCGGCCCAGCGGAGAAAAATCCTCCGTATGAAATAAACGGTCCGATTTCATTCAGTCCTGCCAAAAAAGCAAGACGCGAGCATATCGGAGCCACGTCCCCGCGTCCCTTCGTTTGCTGAGGGAAAAGGCCAGCGCCGTGTTTCTCAAAGGTTTCTGTGTCGTCTATAAATAGAGATTTGTTTTTTTGAGGCGCGCCACGGACAGCTGGATTTCTTCTCTCGAGATCCGAGGAAAATATTCACCATTTCACCGTTTTAATTTCTTAAAACGCTCGCAGATTTGCAAGATATCACATATCAAGTTTGCAGAAGTTGCATGGATATCCTAATATTATTAGTTGAGTGATTCCAATTTTTTTTTTTACTTGACATCCATATTAATATTTTTTCGCTTTTTCGCTTATTCTTTTCTATTCGTTTACCTCCATTTACGTTTTAGTGGTTTTTATTTTTACCTGACATGAATAGTTTTATTTGCACTGATATATCTTTTTCATTTGACATCACTGTTATGTTTACTTGCATGAATATCTGATTTTTTTTTTACTTGCATTGATATTCTAATATTTTTTAAATGAAGGAACATTCAGATATTTTTTACCTGAATGATTTTATTTTATTTTATTTGCATGAATATCCTTTTTTTTTTTGCATGAATAGGTATGTTAGATATACATATATATATATATATATATATATATATAGATAGATAGATAGATAGATAGATAGATAGCTATTATTCATAAAATCTCTTCTGATCTCAGTATAAACTTTATATGTCGTCCACATTAATTTTATGCAATTATTGCCTCCTTTGTATCTATTTTAATTTCTCCTCAGAAATGTGAGAACACCGTAAACTAAAACCCCCGAGCGATATTGTTTTCCTCTGTCCGTCATCACATTCTTTCCACATTCCCGTCCTCGGTTTTTCCTCGTCCTCATCCCTCCATCCTCTCCTCCAGCGCAGCATCTGTTTCTCTCTTCACCTCCGCGGCGGCCATTTCACGTCGATGTCTTGAGCCCTGTTTGTTTGTGCTGTTTACAGAGAACTTCGGCTCAGATAAAACCCGTCTCTCTCTCTCTCTCTCTTTCTCCCAGACGTTCCCAACATTCCCGTCAGGAAATATTTGGCAGAAACGGCACATCCGTGCGAGCAGATGCAGTCATGTTTGCTGATCACCGATATGATTTAGTTTTGCGTAATGACAATATCCGATATATTGCACATATTAATGTGCGTTGATCTGTCTTTTATGATCACAAATCATTCAGCTGGAATTTATTATCTTAATTCTAATATGTTTTTCAAAGCGGAAGTGAACTTTTTTGATATCTTGGGAATCTCAGCGCCGCTGAAATGTTCTTTTTGTTTTAAATGTTGTGAAAATCGTCTTCGTTCACGCTTGTCTTCTGGTTTCTGCCGTTTATTGCGGTGAAACGTGAATCTTGTGCTGAAATATAGAACTGAACTTTATAGAACTTCTCTGATTGGATGAGTCACTTTATATTGTTGATAAACACACTTCTGTGACTCACATTCGATATTAATGCAGCAACACACACGCGAACGGAATATAATGATACAAATAAACATACATTCCAGCAATCAAACCAGGAGAAGTGTGTGTGTGTGTGTGTGTGTGTGTGTGTGTGTGTGTGTGTGTGTGTTAAAGCTGAGATGAGATCCAGGAGAGAATTATATGAACCAGGTCCTGTGTGTTTTCCATTGAGCAATGCACAGAGGAAATGAAGTCAGTTTCCTGTGTGTGTGTGTGTGTGTGTGTGATCTCAGCTCCAGCTTCAGAACCGATGTGGAATGCTCTCTGCACATCTCTGCCAAATCACTGTCTGTTTCTGCACATTTATTTCTGCGTGGAACAGTTTTCGGGGTGATATCGCTCACAAATGTCACGGCTGATTTTAAGGCGATGATGCACTTGTTAATTGGCTAAAAACATCGATTCATTTTTGGACAAATGTGTCCGAGTTAAAGTGTGTTTTATTACCCAGTGGCTTTGGATGCAGCAGGAACACATGAGAGTGTGTGTGTGTGTGTGTGTGTGTGTGTGTGTGTGTGTGTTGAAATGCGTTTTGTGTTGCATTGTATATGATCTCAATCTATTTTATAGTAATATTCTGGCTTCTTACTTACAATATGGCAACAAAATAGTCAGAAATGACCTGAATTCACTAGTGCGCATTTTTAGAAAAATAAATAATATTTAACCTTAAACGTTCTTTTCAAGATCTTTCATATGCATGGATATTTTAATGTTTTACTTGCATGAATGAATATAGATTATACTAATAATATATTTAAAAAAATACAAATATATATATATATATTGTTTTTTAATTGCAGAAATGTCTTTTTGTCTTAAATATATATATATATATATATATATATATATATATATATATATATATATATATTTTTTTTTTTTTTTTTTTTTTTTTTTTTTTTTTTGCATGAATGTATTCCCAATTTTTTTATACCTGCATTAACATTTTTATTTGCATGAATATTCTAATATTCTAGGATATATCTAGGAATATATCTAGGATGCAGCTGTAAACTCGTGTTCTGTCCGTGAGATCTGTACGTTCAGACTCAGAGCAGACAGGTAATGTATTTAGTCTTGTTTTTGGCCTATTTTATTTGTCTGGGGCACGGAGCTGCAGAGGAGGACATTGCCCCAGGTGTCCCAGCATGCACTGGGGGAGAGCGGGGCCAAAACTGCTGACAGCCGCAGCTGTAGAGAGAGAAACAGTTCATATCAGCTAAACCCCCGAACCCATGAGCACCATCTCCCCTCACGACTGGAGCTGCATCAGCTAATGAATGCTGGGAAACCGACATCCAGCATTGTTTATGTAGAGCTGGAGCTCAGATGGGAGACTTCGATGAAGCATCGGCTTTTGTTCTGTTCCTCAGGAAACAGACACGATTGAGTCAGTATTTCATTCGACGAGAAATGATTGAGTCCATATTGAGAGCGCAGGTTTTTGATTTTGATATTTTTTGTCATAATTTTGTCTTGTAATTGAAATGTTTGACCTCGTCATTTTCGCTTGCACAGCATCTCATAATTGACGTTTCGTTTCATTTTGACTTCTTATCTCACAGTTAATACCTTTATCTCATACTTATCATAAGTTTTGACTTTATCTCATGATATTTATACTTTACTCTTATAATACGGTATTTCATTTTATTTCACAAACGTCCCTTATTATCCCCATTTTGTCTCATTTATCACTCACTATCTCGTATTTGAATTTCTCGTAGTTTTTGCTTATCTCATAATTTCCACTTCGTTCGATGAGCTAATAATCACCGCTTAGCATCTCTTAATGTGGACATATGTCACGAATGAGGCTTTCCATACTTTCCACCTCATAAATTCAGACATTGTTTCTCATGATTACGACTTTTTTTTTATCGCATAACGATGATTTAGTGAGACGTCTGGTGAAAACGGTCTTCCGTACCGATTCAGGCTCCTCTTAGCCGTTCACGGGGAACAATTGAGATCTCGTCGGTGATTTTTGAGTATGGAAGCGGCTCGTGACGATCTTGAACTGTAACAGCCGAGAGAGAGAGAGACAGGAAGGACGCGCGGCTGCTGGCGAGCACCAGAGCAGCACCAATCAAAGTGTGTCGTTCGGTGTTACTCTGAATGCATTCCCCCCACGTACAGCGAGCCAAGAGCCAAAAGAGGCCTGCTTCGCCGCGACCCAGCATCCCCGGCTCCCGCTGGCACGGGTTCAGAGGAGCCGCTCGTGGGGGAAGGTCTGCCGAAGCCTTTCATTCAGTCACTCCTGCTTCTGTCTGATTCCACTCATACCCTTTATATATCAAATACAGCAGTCAAATCAAATCCGCCCCGTTCCACCAAGCTGAAAAATCACCTCATGAACAGCGAAGGAGCTAATGGAGATTCGCAATATCGGAAAAGGACGGCGTGCTTGTAACAATACACCGAATCATGTTGGGTTATCGCAGTCGTAATTATGAGACGGCTTCAAACGAGGTCAAAATGAGTATTAGAAAAGATCTGAGATGAAAACATCATTATGAGACGCTCAGTTATTTATATGAGATCGAAAAAAGTAATGATGACATCAGATTGTGGTCAAATTAAGATTGAGATAAAATGAGATGGAAAGACTAAATTCTAGCAAGTCTAAATTATGATAAAAACGCAATTTCGTCAAGTCAAAGTCAAGTCATAAACTTGGCCTCCATGTAAATGGAATTATGATAAAATGTCAAGAATATGATAACATATTTCTCAAAAAAAGTTATGAGATACTAAGACGTAATTATGAGATAAAAGGTCCTAACTATCACGTGCACATGAGTCTTAAGTGTGATTTTAAATAAAGCCAGTTATGGTAAAAGGGTCTGATATTAAAAAAAATTATCATTATGAGATAGTAAAACATGACTGAGATTAAAAATCGTAAATGAATGATAAAGTGTCAACAATATAACAATAATTCTTTAAAAAGGTCTGACGTCGATCAAAATGATAAAATATACAATAAGACAATGATGTCAAAAATATGAGATAATTATAATTATGATATAAAAACGGTGAGATAGTGACAAATCATGGATTTATGGGGTTATTAATCAAAATTATAAGTTTAAAGGTCAAAATTGTATTATAAAAAAATAATTATGAGATAGTAAAACGTGATTGGAGATTAAAAATCGTGAATGAATGAAAAAGTGTCAAAAATATATCAATAATTTTTTAAAAAGGTCTGACGTCGATCAAAATGATAAAATATACAATAAGACAATGATGTCAAAAATATGAGATAATTATAATTATGATATAAAAACAGTCAGAAAGTGACAAATCATGGCTTTATAAGTTATTAATCAAAAGATAAATGATGAGATGCTGAGTCTGTTTACGTCTTTAAAGCTCAACTAACTGGCCGTGTGTTCTGGGTCCGAATGTGTTTGTGTTTCTGCTCGCATCCCATAATGCCTTGCACATGGCGAGGCTGATGTCGGGCAGGTAGCAGATGTTAGCAGCCCTTTAACCAGACCCAGAGTCTGAGAACGAGTGTGTGTGTGTGACGCTGTGATGTCCTGAGGCTGCGGCGGCCGTGGCCCATCTGCACGGACTCACAACACACACACACACACACACACACACGCGCGCGCGTTCATAAACACTACATCACGCAACGCGCAAAGCACACCCGAGAAGCAACAGGCTGTTAAAAGGAGGAACTTCTAGCGGGCGAAGTTTTCTTTCTCCCGTTTTTTTTGTGCTCTTTTTTTAAAAAAAATATTTTCAAATGTTCTGTTTGTGCCGAAATCACAGAATCACCATAAGGGCTGCTTTGCATTTTTAATTTAGTAACTAACATATGAATACATTTGCATATTAATTAGTTGCAGATTAAATCATGCATACATAATTGCCTCCTTACTGTGTTTAATGTTTGTTAGAATCTGTAGTCGGAGCCGTCAGAAGACTGCGATTGGACGAAGTCCTCGGACGTGTTTGAGCCGCTGAAATACCAACATTTGCCGAATTTACTTGACGCTTTTTTTTTTTTTTTTTTTTTTTGTGCCTAAATAACTGTCTGTCTCTGCGACTGTGTGAATTAACTCTCGCAGACGGGTTCATTAGAGCAGACGAGGAAACAGTATCAGTGTCTCTCTCTTCCCAAACATTCTGAGTGTTGTGTTCGTCTTTAATGAAGACGTGGATGTATCTCAGTGTAACGATCAGCTTCTTCAGATATCGCCGCTGTTTTTCTTTCGGTCTGGACTAATTATTCCTTGGTAATTTGTTTACATTATCCGCACGTTATTTTTTTATACCAGAAACGACACCTTCCCACGACTCTCAGTATCTGCAGTGATCGAGCTCATTAGATCGCCAGCTCGACAAGTTTCTATATTCATATACATTTCTCCGTCTGAGAAACAACAAAACAAACCTGCAAGAAACTAAATGACTTTTTTTTTTTTTTTTTTTTGTCCTGTTTATTTCAGCACGAAGCCCTCAGATTTTTTTAGTTAAGATTTATGCATCTGTTTTTCATTTATTGACGTAATTTCA
>NW_025048699.1:355000-375000 GCF_018831695.1 Puntigrus tetrazona
GTTGTTTGAGAGCGTCTGAACAGGATAAAACACACACACACACACACACACACACACTAGAGGAACAGAAGCATGTATTGTGCGTACACCATCCCGGGGGTGAGCGGCGGATCATTCATGTATTACTATAACGGCAAAGCGGTGAGTACAGACGCATGCGGATGACATCTGACAGATACTCGGCTGTCATCCACCTCTGATCTGTGTGTGTGTGTGTGTGTGGAGCTGCTTTGAACCGCGAAGAGACGGGGGGGAAAACGCGCGCGCGTGTGTGTGATAAGACACCGAAGCGTTTGGTAATTGATGTAAGATTGGGTTGAAATGGAGACACGGGGCTGAGAAAAAACACCGAAAGTTTCCTGCGGGGGGAAAAAGACAGAGCTGCGTTTAAAATAACGCAAGGTGCGAGAAGCGTCTGCCGCTCTTCTCAGAAGTTCTGTCCTGAGAGACGCCGAGCGCGGCCTTGAGAGAGACGCCGCAGATGTTATTCATCGCAGCGCATCGGTCAGCGCGTCTCCGCTCCGGGCCGGTCAGGTCAACCCCGAGGCCTGCTTCCTCTCTTCTGTGGACTTTTTGTTTTTGGCTTCTCGAGTTCATTATGAACCAAAATGCATTTTTTCGGCGCATGTGAGCAACAGGAGCCCGTGCCCGTTTTTAGGCTTGGCCTCTTGGAGCCTTTACCGTGTTTCTGCACGTGCTTTTATATGTGTGTGTGTGTAAAGCGAGTCTTTATCTGTAGCAGCGATTGTGTGATTATTAGACGGTAGAAACTCATTTCTATGCGTTCCCGCCGTCGGGAAAAAATAGCCGGATGGTGATAAGTTGGACTTTCCCGCCTTTGGACCGAATGTATAGGCCTGTGTGTGTGTGTGTGTGTGTGTGTGTGTCCCCTAACGTGGCCTGGCATCCCTGTGCCCTCCTTAATAAGCACACAGTGTGTGTGTGTGTGTGTGTTGCAGCTTTGTGCCCGTGTTGATCCGCTGCCAGGCATCTTGCTGTGATTGTTTATTCTGTTATTTTAACAGTTAAAAAATTGCAGGACAACATCTCGGGATCCCCGACTCGGCCGTCCGCGCGCCGCAGTTTTCGGGGCGAGCGCGCACGTGTGTGTGTGTGTGTGTGTGGCGACGGCGACCCGGTTCTCGAGGTTTTGGTGTCGAGCAGGAGGAGGATGTCGGGTCGACTAATGAATCCACAAAAGAGCGGCACAAAAAAACAAAAGGCCTCTTCACACGCGAGCTGCGCTTAAACAGCGCCGGCCGCTCGTCATTGTTATGCTAAGACTCCGTGTGAATATTCCTTGGGTTTAATTAGCTCTGAGAGACTCTCACGCCGGGATTTACCCTCCGAGATCCTTAAAACACCCCAACATAGACCTCACGCTGGAATATACCAGTCCTCTGGAACTAAAAGAATGCTTCCTTGGTTTTTGGGGGGTTTTTTTGCTCGCTTTTTTACGTCTCAACTCATTCGTTTGGATTTTTTTCATTTATTTTTTTTTTAAGTTGCAGTGTTTTTTTTTTTGTTTTTTAATTTTGGTTCAGCGCAGTTGGCTTTTGCAACAAAAAAAAAGTTTGCATTTTATTTATTAATTTATAGGTATTGTAATAATTATGTGTTTTGTGGTTGTTATAACATTCTTTTATTTATAGATTTTATATATATATATATATATATATATATATATATATATATATATATATATATATATATATATATAATACAATCCTTTGACCAGACGCTTAAGAAATAATAAATTGTTTGTGCAGTTTTTCCAGCGCACTAATTACTTTCATCCAAATGGCCGATGTTTGTATGGATGTGCGCGCATACACACACACACACACGGACATTATATCTGGAGTGTTTGTGACAAACAGCATTAATATAATCCCATTGTGTTACGCAACATTTCGAGTCTGACCAAACGTTGCTGAAATGGAAACGGTCAGCAAACACACACACACACACACACACTATCTGTCCATGTCTGCATACAACCCGTGCTCGTATTAAAAAAATTGCGATTTTCATGTGCGCCTTTTCAACTAACAATAGATTTTTTTTAAATATCTACTTTTAACATCAGCAGATAGATAGATGGATTTTTATTCATTATTATTTTTAGATAAGTAAGATATTTTGTCAGATTGTGCTTCTTTTTAGGGTCAGGTTTGCGCAAAAACCGTTGTCTCAGATGTTTGCATGCTGTACAAAAGATCCCTATTTAATTTTTGTAATTATTTTTAATGTTAGGACAGATAAATGTTTTTATGTTTAAATTGCTAGGTTTAATTCGGATAATTTTTTCCTTTTTTGGCTTAAAAAAGACGACGAATCCTGGATGCTTTGCTTTGCCGTGTGTTTCCTTCGAGTCCCGATGGATTTAGGCTCCCGCCGTCCACGATCTGACAAGTGTGTGCGCGCGCGTGTGTGTGTGTGTGTGTGTGTGTGTGTGTGAGCGCCAGAGATCATGTGTAGCCCCATTGATCTGTCGGAAGAGGTCTGGGTGGTACGGAGACCCCCGACATTCCCGGGATGACTGGGGTTTGTCCCGGAGACGGAGAGTGTGTGTGTGTGTGTGTGTGTGTGCGTGCGCGTGTGTGAGACTGACTGAGGCCTTCATAAAGACAGATCTCTCTCTCTCCGTCTGTCTCTCTCTCTCCAGGGAAAGACGAGGAAATTCACATCAGTTTGTTTTTTGGCGTGTGTTTTAATTTCCGCAACTTTCCCGAACTTTTCCTGGCCGGGTAGAGTTAATGCAGCGATCGAAATGAACCGTCTAAACTCTTCCTCCTCGGCCCGCGCGGATGCCGTGTGTTTCGCGATGATATTCCTGAAGTGCGAGTGGATGCGTTTGACAGTGTGTGTGTGTGTGTGTGTGTGTGCGAGCGCTCTTTATTCCCGTCGTCGCTCTGGAGTTTTCATCTCCTGCCAAACCTGTTCCGTGCCAAACCTTCGCAGATCGGCAGGTTGTTTTCACCTCCGAACGCTAAACGGTTCGCAGCGATGCTCTCGCGTCCGAACCAGCGGGTCACGTGAGCTCGAGACGAGGCCGTCGGTTGGTTCGGTCGCTTAGGAGAGGCTTTTGATCAGGAAAGATGCGCCGTGAGCTGGATGCGATCGCTCTGGGTTATTGTTTGGAGTCGTCTCTCATTGTCTTTGTGTCCAGCTGGTTCCAAGCCAAATGTGTTTTAAGACACTCTAGCATAGAAATAGGTCAGATTTTACACACACACACACACACACACATACGCACACACACACACACACATTCATCGAAACGAGCAAACAAGGACATACCACAGACTGTTGTTTTTTTTTTTTAAAGATAAAACAAAAAATTACATTTTGTCTTATTTTTAGGGATAATTTTGTGCAAAACTGTAGCTGAACACACACACACACACACACACACCATGTCCGTATTTTGTTGTTTAAATAATTCTATCTTTAAGAACTATTTTTATATTTAAAATAAGATATTTTGTCAGATATTATCTAATTTTTAGGGCCAATTTTGTAGAAAACACATACGTATTCATGCTGTAAAACGCGTGTTTTTACCTTTAAAATAAGACACTTTGTCAGATTATTAAAACTGTAGCTAAACACACACACTTTGTCTGAGATGAGCGTTTTTACATCGCGTGAAAGATCAGCATTTTATTTGCTAAATATTTTCATCTTAAAGACAGGTAAATATTTTAATCTTTCCAGATATCGTTATTTTTAATTGACAATTTTGTGCAAAACCGTAGCTAAACACACACACACTGTGTCTGAGATGTTTTTTTTTATATTGCATTAGTTTTATATTTTTATCTTAAGAACAGATAAATATTTGAATCTTTAAAATCTGCTAGATATTACATTTTTTTGTGCTCAACTGTAGCTAAACACACACACACACACACGCACACACCGTGCCCAATGCATGTTTTCATGCTGTCTAAAAGATTTTTAAAATATTTTTACCTTTAACATAGCTGTAATTATCTTTGAGATCAGATATATTTCTATCCTGTCAAATGTAGTCTTTTTAGGGACAGTTTTGTGCTGAGCTGTGTCTAAACGCACACACATGTGCTGGACGGCGGCTGGATTTCGGTCTAAAATAGCAGCAGAGGAAAAAAAAAACGGCCGCAAGTTTGCAATGTTGAAGTAATCAGTCTTTGATCCTGGTGGTTTTATTATTTTAATAATGCGTCTGTGATCCGGCCGTCTGAAGTGCCGTTCGGTCCATATGTTCACCATTACAGACCCTTCACATGAAACACACAAAGCCTTCATCTTAATTCTAATTAACTTTATATGGGGCTGTGTGTGTGTGTGTGTGTGTGTGTGTGTGTGTGTGTGTGGTTTGGCTTTTTCTCGCGTCTGGTTTGTGATCTCGGCCTGATTGGTTTGTTTATTTAATGTCCACTTTGTCTTTCTTGGTAACACGTGTGTGTGTGTGTGTGTGTGTGTGCTCCTCACATGCCTTTGCAGCTATCGTTTACTCTGTGCTTCGTTAGAATTTGTTTTAGTTTTGAGATGTTGTGTGTTTTTTATGGATTGAGTTTGTCCCGCTAGTCGAGCTCCGACTGTGATTTGTAAAAATAGTTCGTCTAAAAAAAGCAGCAAAAGCAATGATTACAGTGACTGTGTGTGTGTGTGTGTGTGTGTGTGTGTGAGGTCACGGGGTCACGATGGTGACACATGCTTTTTTTTTTTCCCTCGATGTTAAATATGTTTTTCTTTTTCTGCACCTTGCGGAGTACTGCTGGAAAATATATTGAATGTTTATTTGATTATTTTGCTGACGATCTAATAATTATCAGCTATTCGCTTGTTATTTATTATTGTGAGGTGTGCATTAGCTTTCATAAAGTTTGCCGTGTTTGTGAAAGTGTGTCATTTCACGTGTGCTCAAAGGCAAATATTTTGCGTATGAATGAATAGAAAATAAAAATTAAATATGCATCTACTGCTTTTTATATAAATTACAACATATTAATATTCATTTACACAATTATCAATAATGAATTAATATATAAATATATATATATTTATATTTATATTTATATTTTATATATAAATATTTAGTGCACTTTTTTTCTATTTACTTTGCATGCACTGAATGTGCATTTTATTTTTTATTTATTTATTTATTTTTTTCCTGTAATGCTGGGCACTATATCAAATATTTATGTCTTATTTTACAATATTTTGATGGCGATATAAAATTAAATATTCAGTAATAGCTTAGTGCATTAGCTCATAAGTTCATGGAAGAGTTTCATTATAGGTATATGTATATATGATCTATATATATATATATATATATATATATATATATATATGAAATTCTTGGTGCAGTATTAGCACGAGCGGTCTAAAATCTTCCATCTTTCAATTAGTGAAACTCAAATATTTGTGACTAAAGTTTTATGTTGCATATTTTGAATCTACTTGATGGTAAATGCTTGGGATGGGTTTAAAAAAAAAAGCCGTTTGATGTATATTTGATGCCAAAACGCTGAAAAATGATATGTTTATTATATGTGGAACAGCTGCTTGCGTGTGTGAGCTTTCTGATTGTCTTTGAAATTCCTTTTTTAATTATTAGCATCAATTGATTATTTATGGTGACGGTTAATCATGCGTCCGTGTGCCAGCTGGCTCGTGTCCAGCCCGTGATTCTGGACGGATCCTCGTTTTCACAATCATTCGATTACGGCCGTCTCATCTGCTCCCTCGCTCGACTTTTGTTTCCCAAGGTTACTCTTCCTCGGCTCGCCCCGGAGTCGCGCTTAAACCTTTCCAGATTTCCCCAATCTTTGCTGGTAATCCTCTGAAATTGATTTGGCCGATGCTGGAGGTTGAGCTGATAGCGGATCAGATCCGAGGCGCTGATGGTGCTAATGTCTGGATGGAATGTCAGGGAATTATCCAGAGCGCTGGATCTCAATGGGACGGAACATTCTATTTGGCTCTGCGCGAAGGTTCCGAATCCGGCCCGAGCGGCCAATCGGATTCCACCGCCGTCACCCGGCCGACCAATCGGATTCCGCCGCTGTCACCAGACCGACCAATCGGATCGTCGCGGGCCGTGAAAGGGCTGTTAGAATATCACCATGGAGATGAGTTTGGATGACAGCCATCTTCTGCCGCCCATTTTCTCCTCGAGCACTTCCTGTGGGTCACACACACACACACACACACACACACACACACACACACACCGGTGAGTGTGATTGACTGAGCATCTGCTGAACATGACCCCCGCTCGACACACCTTTCAGTTCTTTTCTCTTCTTTTGAACAGAATTTAATATTGCTCACCATTTTCTATTCTTTAATTTGTATTCCTTATGAATTTGCAATTATTTAATTAAAATATTTGGTTTAATATTTTTAATATATGTGAATTTGTTCTTTTTCTTTTGTTTTTCTTTTCTTTTACTTTATTTTTTATTATTTATTTTTCTTTTCTTTTTCAATTTACATTGATATATATATATATATATATATATATATATATATAAAATCTAGTAGTTTAATATTTTATTTTATTTTTGTCTTATTTTTGTATTTTTACTTTTCTTTCTAATTTAAATTTATTGTATTTTCGTATATATAGTTTAACATTTTATTTTATTTTATTTTTTGTCATATTATTTTTCCTTTTTTATTCCTAATTTACGTTTATGTATTGTATTTTTACATTGTTGGTTTATTATTTTAGTAGTTTAATATTTTATTGCTATATTCTTTTTATTTTAGCTTTTCTTTGTTACTTTTATGTCTATTATATTATTTTATTTTCATTTAAATGTATTTTGTTTGATACTTTTTTTGGTTTAATATTGTAATATTATTAACTAATATTGTTTTCTATTTTGCATTTCTTTTATATCCTCTTTCTTTTCTCTGTTCTTTTTTATGTTCATAGTTTTTACGCTCAGCACATCATGAAAAATGTTCTGGATGCAAAACTGAAGCGTAAACCGTCGACATCGTTGCATCTGTTGTGTTTGTCGAGTTGTGAGTTCATTTGGCCTGTTTGCACATGGTGGAGTGAGTGTGTGAGTGTGTGTGTGTGTGTGTGTGTGTGTGTGTGGATTGAGGCATCTGGCAGTAATTAGGTTAAATTAGAAGCGCTGTGGTCACTTGCCAAAAGCTCTATACCTTGAAAGGGTTCACAAATAATAAAGAGCCTGTAGTAAAGATCCGTCACCTGTGTGTGTGTGTGTGTGTGTGTGTGTGTGTGTGTGTGATTGTGATAATAGTCTTTCTCCTGTGCAAAATGCAAAGAATGCAAAACTACCTCTAAATGATCTAAATGAGCCAAACGGACCTGATGAAAGACTGACTGGATGTTTATGCTTTGTTTTTTTTCCCAGTTTTCCAGTGTGTTTGCTCTCTCTTTGTGTGTTTTAAGTGCTTTCGTTGAGCTGTTTGATTGGAGAAGTGAACAAGGCAAAGAGTGGCTCTTATTACCCATAAGGCTGTGGGGGAGGACGGACACATGAGTGTCATTTCCTGTTTATGTGGTCAGTTTGAGAGCTGTATCTACAAACAGGCTCCGGAGCTCAGTGTGAGTCTTTCGGTGAAGCAGGTGCTTTTTTAATGAAGATGTGATTTTTTACATGTTTTCAAACATATATATATATATATATATATATATATATATATATATATATATATATATATATATATATATATATATATATATATATATATTTTTAACTCTATCTAACTTTTTGATTTCAGAAGCAATTTTGTAATGACATTAATAAAAAATATTAAAAAAAAAAAAAATATATATATATATATATATATATATATATATATAAATTTATATATATATATATATATATATATATATATATATATATATATATAAATTTATATAAATATATATTAAATATATATTAAGTGAAATGTGATATTAAGGCTATCTGGCAATATTTAGGTTTCTGAAGGACCTTTAAACTGAATGGAGATATATCTATAATTAGCCGTGTTTTTGAAGGAAAGCTTTGTGATTTGTTCAGTTCAGATGGTCTCGTGCTGACAGACGCGTGATGAAGAGTGTGTGTTTGATGTTTCTGATGATCTCAGGATCTCAGGATGGATGGAGAGCAGAAGAATCTCTTCATCTGTTCTGACTCAAGCAGAAACATTTGGACGCTGAGATTATAAACACATGCCACGTCTCTCTGAGGCTCTCTCTCAGATGGGTAAACATGTGCTGTTTTCATGTGTACCGCCATATTCATATACCACGAATTATAGTATGCAAATGACATTTTACTGCACTTCAGTGCTTCCATCAGTGCATTCATTTTTTTATTCATTCTTTTTGTGTATATTAAAATGAAAATAAGTCGCTTTACTGCTTTTTTTCATCTGAAACATTTACGACTGCATAAAATGTGCAGTTTAAATAAATTTGCTTTGCATGCAGCCCGTATTTTAATGTTAATAAAATATGGTTAGCGTGTGTGTGTGTGTGTATAACATTTTAAATACAATATCAATACAAATAATGTGTATTTGTAGTAGCAAATTTATGTTGTAAATTTATAATAATTTATGTAGTTTGAAATCTGTATAAAAGAACAGAAATAATGAAATGTCACAATAAATACCTGGATTTATTGAAAAGCAGTTAAAGTCAACGTTATTGCATAATTGTGCATAAGTGTGTGTGCGTGTGTGTTAGTGGTGTGTTTCTGTGTGTGTGTGTGTGTGTGTGTGTGTGGCTCCACTAGGGGCTCCAGCAGCAGTAAATCAAGGTAATCAAACAGAGTAAATCTGTTAGAGAACAAAGATCTGCTGTCGATCCTGACAAAGACAAGAACGATAGAAAAGAAGAGAAGAAAGAAACATTGCAGCGCTCGACGTGTAATCCTGTTGATCTGAAACAGAGAACACACACACACACACACACACTCACTCACACGGCCTGTGAGCGCATGGCTTCAAGCTGCTGAGTGTGTGTGTGTGTGTGTGTTCAGATAGATGAGTGTGGAGCGGATGCTCTCGGCACCATCTGTGCTGCACACACTCAGATCTGACGCGCTTTCTTCTGCCATCACTATGGCAACTCACACAGCAAGGCCACACTGTCAAGCTGTCAATCACACACACACACACACACACAGAGAGGTCACCGACCTCAGACCTGAGCCCAACCAACCTCTACACACCTTTCTTTTCTTTTCTTATTTATTTCCTTTCTTATTTCTTTTAATAGTTTATATTCCATTTAACAACTTTATGTACCTTAAATAGTTTTTATTTTATTTTATTTTATTTTCATATAATTTTATGTATGTTTTTTTGTATTATTAGTTTGTTTAGTTTAATATTTTATTATAGTTTAATATTTTGTTATTTGTCATTTTCTTGTCTTCTTTCCCTGTTTTTATGTTTTTATGTTTTTATTTTATTTGTATCATTTAATTTTATTTAACTGTTCTTTTATATTTCATTTTATCTTGTTTTTTATTTTATGTATTTTAATTTTCATGATAAATTATTGCCATTTAATCAGCTTATTTCGATTGCACTTATATTAGAAATATTCATAAGTTTCCTTTTTTAACTTTTATAAAATAACTAGTGTTTTTAAACCTTTTTTCCTGTATTGTTTTCCGCGTCTTTGCCTTTTCTCTCCAGCTGTACAGGTTTTTCCTCGTTCATTTGATGTAATTAGAGGTCATTTAAAAGTTTTAGCGTCTTTGATCAGACGTGTGTGTGTGTGTGTGTGTGTGTGTCCATCTCTCACATCTTGAACTGATTTCTCAGTATAAACACTGAATTGCTTTCTTTTCTTTCTCTCTCGTCTCTTTGTTTCCTCTCATTCTTATATGAAGTTCATTAGCGATGTGTGTGTGTGTGTGTGATTGTTTGTGTGTTTGATCGGCTCCAGATGTGTTGTGTATGCGTGTGTTTTCTCCACCTGTCATTGTTCTTAAAAGAATATTCTGCTTTCAATATGAGCTGTAATGTCCATGTTTATCATGACACGCGTTTGATCATCACATCACAGAGATTTCATCTCATCCTTCAGTCTGGAGAAATGAGCAGCAGCTTTAAAAGCACAAAGTGAAGCTTGCGTTGTTCTTAAGTCTGTGATTCATCTTCTTTTTTTTTCAATTTAGTTTATTATTTATTAATTTATTTTCATTTCATTGTAATCCTTTTTTTTGTTTTATATTTTCAAAAATATTTTTTCTATTTAATTTGACATTTTTTAAATTTAATATTGTCTTTTCAATAGCTTATTTGACCTTTTTGTGATTATTAGCATTTTTTATTATAATTATTATTTTTATCAACACAGTCTGATCTGGCTATCTGTGTGTGTGTGTGTGTGTGTGTGTTATGTGTCTCTCTGCATTAGTTGTGTGTGTGAAGTGTTTCCTGGCTGTATTGACATCTGACCTGAGACACACACACACACACACACACACAGAGTCACAGGTGCTGTCGTGGGAGGCACTTGTCTTTGCACGGTTCTCCCTAATCAAGCCACAGGAAGCCGTTTCTCCTCAGGGAGTGAGAGTGTGTGTGTGTATGTGAGAGAAAGTGTGTGTGCTCTCACTGAGGTTCATGTGGAATAGATTAGTGTTTGATGGTAAAGCCAGACTCTGTGTGTGTGTGTGTGTGTGTGTGTGTGTGTGTGTGTGTGTGGAGCTCTTGATGTTGTTCTACATCTGTACAGCATTATAGCAATTGCAGGTTGAAGGAATAAAGTCCAAAGTGAGGGCGGAACTTCCTTCCGCATCTCTCTCTTTCTCAAAAATGTGAACGTTAGATTAAGTTGTTAAGTGTTGTTTCACAAACGTGAGCTTTGTATGTACAGAAACGTTTAAGCGACAGCCTTCAACGCCCATAACACCCTAGCAACAGTCTAAAATATTCAAACATCCTATCAGCTCCATAGCAACAGCCTAAGCACCTTAGTAACTGAGCAGAAGCAGCCTAAAACTTTTAAAAACTCGCTTAGCAACCGCCTAACACACGTAAAATACCCTGACAACTGCTTGGTAACTGCATAGCAACAGTTTAAAACCTTCAGAAAAAAAAGATGCGTGAATGCTAGTTTGTTTAGTGTTTGTTTCGCACACATCAGCTGTTTTACATTGTATGTTCAGGAGAAGTGTGTAAGCGTGTGCGTTCTGGTCTTGATGTTGAACAGATTAAGTGTGTGTTATCCTGTAAAAGTGTGTGTGTGTTGGTCAGTTCAGCACAGGTGCAGTGAGCGGGTCACGCTGATGAGGTGTGAGGGGCGAGATGTGTGTGTGTGTGTGTGTGTTGTGGCTTTCGTGACTGCTCTGGTTTCACTCCATCTGCTCCTGATCTGCTGCAGTAAACAGACTAACTCCTGCAGCGTTTGAGCTCCAGACATGAATGATTCCCTGCATCACGAGTCTGCTGCTATTTTACTGAGTGATCAGACTCACTGTTTTTACCTGCTGAACCAGAAAACACCTGAAATCAAATCACGCTGAAGAAGAGACCGGAATCGCTTCATCGTTGAGCCTGAGGAAGACGGGGAGAAAATGCCTAGAAACCGCACACAACAACCTAGCAACCTCATAGCGACAACCTAAAATGCTCAGGACGCCCTAGCAACTGCATAGTAACACACTAAAACACATAGAAAACACTAACAACTGCATAGCAACAGCCTAAACACTCAGAACACCCTAGCAACTGCATAGCAACGGACTAAAACACTCACAACACCATAGCAACCTCATATTGACAGATTAAACACTCAGAACATACCGCAACTGCACAGCAACAGCCTAGAATGCTCAAAAGACCCTAGCAACCACATATTAACGGACTGAACAATCAGAACAACCTCAAAGCACCCTAGGAAATGCATATATGCATACCTAGCAACTGTATAGCAACAGCCTAAAACATTCAGTACAGATTAGAAACTGCACAAACACAGCCTAAAACACTCTAGAAACTACATAGCAACTGCTGAAAAACGTATCATTGTCTTAACAACATTTAGAACACCCTAGCAACTGCATAGTAAAACACTAAAACACATTGAAAACCCTAACAACTGCATAGCAACAGCCTAAACACTCAGAACACCCTAGCAACTGCATAGCAACGGACTAAAACACTCATAACACCATAGCAACCTTATATTGACAGATTAAACACTCAGAACATACCGCAACTGCACAGCAACAGCCTAGAATGCTCAAAAGACCCTAGCAACCACATATTAACGGACTGAACAATCAGAACAACCTCAAAGCACCCTAGGAAATGCATAAATGCATACCTAGCAACTGAATAGCAACAGCCTAAAACATTCAGTACAGATTAGAAACTGCACAAACACAGCCTAAGACACTCTAGAAACTACATAGCGACTGCTGAAAATGTATCATTGTCCTAACAACATTTAGAACACCCTAGCAACTGCATGGCAATAGCCTAAAAACACTTTAAATGCCTAGAAATGTGTGTGTTAACTCTGGACAGGTGCAGAAATGAACCAGCCAGAACCAAATCTCCATGTTATTGAACCCCCCTAAAGTCTCAGCCTGATCTCTTTCACAGACGTGTGTGTGTGTGTGAGGTGCTTCATGGGAAAGTAAAGTCCTCCATCTGTGCTGAAGTCTCTTGGTTTTAATAAAACTCAAACTCCTCCCTTGAGCTCTGAAGATGTCGTAAGCTTTCAGTTGAGCTTCATTTGCGTTTGTCTGAGATTTTTCACCTACAGTTCTTAAGGAAAAAAGTTATCTTATCAGAAACGGTTTAGTTTCTGTTTGCTCTGGTTTTGGTACAGGAGAAACATTTGAGATGTGATTTTCCATCGCCTGTGCTGTTGTTTTTGAGGTGTATCTCTGAGGGTCATTCTGTCCTCACACATCCGCTGTGTTTATCCCAGCTCCGTATTCCCATCCGGCATGTTCCCAGCGTTCCTGCTACTCATTACAGCACAGTTTTCCAGACGGGAATGCTCTGCTGTTTGTGTGCTGATGTCATCACTGATCCGCCGCAGCTGCTTGTCTCACATTTGCACTAAATTATCGTGTCGCAACACTTTGGGAACATGAACATTTTTTCCTGGGAAAGAGTTTAACTCTGTTTCCGTCTCTTCTCTGATGGTTGTTAACACACAGCATAAAATATGAAGTGAAATGTACATTGAAAGTGTGTTTTGTGTCATTAGTCAACCTGATCACGGTGTGTTGTTTGTGTGTTTCAGGTATACGCCCCATCTGCCAGCACTGCCGATTACAACCGAGACTCACCGGGTTACCCGTCCTCTAAAGCACCGGGCGGCAGCTTTCCCAGTTCCTTCTTTATGCCAGGTAAACTACACACACCTGATGAAACAACAGCCTAAAAACTCAGAACTTACAAACTGAGTAACAGCAGACTAAAATACTCCCTAGCAACTGCACGGTAACAGTCTAAAACACACACAACACCCTAACAACTGCCTAAAACACTCAAAACATCCTAGCTTTTGCGTAGCAACAGCTTTAAACACTTAAAACACCCTAACAACTGTATCAACAGCCTAAAACACACACAACACCCTAACAACTGCACAACAACAGCCTTAAACACTCAGAACATCCTAGCTTTTGCGTAGCAACAGCTTTAAACACTTAAAACAGCCTAACAACTGTATCAACAGCCTAAAACACACACAACACCCTAACAACTGCACAGCAGCAGCCTTAAACACTCAGAACATCCTAGCAATTGCGTAGCAACAGCTTTAAACACTTAAAACACCCTAACAACTGTATCAACAGCCTAAAACACACACAACACCCTAACAACTGCACAGCAACAGCCTTAAACACTCAGAACATCCTAGCAATTGCGTAGCAACAGCTTTAAACACTTAAAACACCCTAATAACTTAATCAACAGCCTAAAACACAAACAACACCCTAACAACTGCATAGCAACAGCCTAAAACACTCAGAACACCCTAGCGTCTGCGTAGCAACGGCTTAAAACACTTAAAACCCCCTAACAACTTTATCATCAGCTTCAAACATACACAACACCCTGATAACTTCATAGCAACAGCCTAAGCACTCGGAACACCTGAACAACTCCATAGCAACAGCCTAAAACACCCAAACATCCTTGATAGCAACAACTTAAAACACTCGAAACACCCTAACAACTGTGCATCAACAGCCTAAAACACACACAGCAACCTAACAACTGCATAACCACAACCGAAACACCCAGAACACCCTAGCTACAGCGTAGCAACAGCTTAAAACACTCAAAACACCCTAGCAACTGTGCATCAACAGCCTAAAACACACACAACAACCTAACAATTGGATAACCATAACCAAAACACTAAGAACACCCTAGCAACTGCATAGCAACAGCCTAAAAACCTTTTGTCTGTGTTTCTGGGGTGTGATTTTAGACGGTCATCACAGTACAGACCCATGGAGCTCGTCTGGCAGTATGAATCAACCCGGATACAACAGCATGCTGGGAAACTCCACACACAGCGCTCAGAGCAGCAGCTACTGCGGCCTTCATCCGCACGACAGACTCGTGAGCGCATTTTTCAAAGACATATATATATATATATATATATATATATATATATATATATATATATATATATATATATATATATATATATATATATAAGCCATTTATAGATTTACAAGCCATGTAAATCTAATATGTATGAACATTAATTCTTATGAACTGTCTTGAAATGAACCGAACCTGTCTCGAAAGCTCTCCCTCTCTGTGTTTTTCAGAGTTACCCGTCACACTCGTCAGCTGAGATTAACCCCAGTCTTCCTCCCATGTCCAGTTTCCATCGCAGCGGCGGGACGAATCACTACAGTACGGCGTCCTGCTCCGCAACAACCAACGGGACAGACAGCGTCATGGGTGAGTCACAGCCGAGCGAAGATTTGATTCACTTCACTTTAGTCACTCCAGCACGGTGCAGACTAAAGCAAAGCTGGAAATGAGAAGGAGCTAAGGGAACAACCGGTGATCAGGTTCAGCTGCTCAACAACATTAGTGGTTAATCAGCAGGTTAAGATGATCCATAACTCTTTCTGATCGACTGGTGACAGCATTACCAGTTCCTCCATCTGTCAGTAAATCAGTAATTCAGAAATAAATGTTGAAAATGCTTTTGTGAAGCTGAAATAAACATTCTCAACCTTTCTGACTCTGTGTAGGTTTTTTTAAAAAAAAGTATTTACTAAAGCTCAGGGAATTTAATTTAATTTAATTTAATTTAATTTAATTTAATTTAATTTAATTTAATTTAATTTAATTTAATTTAATAATGAATAAATTATTTAAAATTATGAATGAGAAATTAATAATAAATATTTAATATATATTTAAATATATATAATTTAACTGAATATTTCAGAGCTTGACATAGTACTCATTATATAAATTGAGGTAATGTCAAGCGATTAATTAAGTCGCTTAAGATAAAGCAAAATGACTATATATATATATATATATATATATATATATATATATATGCATGTGTGTTTATTTATGCTTAACACACATATTATGCAAACCAGAAAATGGCCTGATCCTGATTTGGTCTAAGGCTCCTGTCTGGGCCTTAAAGTCAGACTTGTGTCTTGATCTTCTGTGAATGAGCAGGAGTGTGACGTGTCTCTGGTCTGCTGTGTTTCAGCGAATCGAGCGTCGAGCGGAGCGGCCAGCAGCTCACAGACGGGAGACGCGTTAGGAAAGGCTCTGGCTTCAGTGAGTGACCGGGTCTAACACAGACCCTGACAGAGACACACACATCCACAACACATTCCACCTCTCTAGACGCGTGCTTTCGAGTTCGAAGCTGTGTTTTCACCGCTGAATAAAAAGAGTATAGAGTCTGGAGCAACTCGTTTGTATTTAATGCACTTTGATTGTGCAGAAGTCGAGCTGAAATACACTTCTTGTACAAGAACATGCTCCGCGCTCACATCAAACATGAAATATTTTCATTTTATATAACTGGTAATATATGTGTAACAAAACTAAAAGAAAAGAGCATTTCATGTGAGTCTTGTACAACAACTATACTTATTATAAAATACTAATTTAAAAGAAATACATTTTAAATATACATTTTTATGTGTGTTTTCAAATGATTAATCTCATCCAAATAAAGAAATAATGTGTACAGAGCATATTAATTATGTATATACAAATACACACAGTTTGAAACACACGTTTATGTTAATATTCTTAGATTTTATATTATATATAAATATTTTTGATATATAAACAACAAGTTTTTCTTAAATATATGCACGCATGTCATTGTATTTATACATTAATAAACACAGTACGCACGCATATATATATTTAGTAAACAGAACTTTTATTTTGGATGTGGATGTCGTTTGACAGCACAATTTTTTTATTTATTTTTTTAATTGCAAAACAAAAATATACGCAACTACAGTTTTAACTTTTCAGAATTGTGAGATATAAACTTTTTTGAAGTTTTCTTGAAGTAGTTTATTTTTCGTTCTGTGGCAGAAACCGCCATAAAAAGCGCTTTCAGAGAGAGGATTATATAAATAGACATTATACAGCAGCGTTCACATTAAGACCAGAGACATCTACAGCTGCACGTGACTTCCTTTTTCCTTTCAAATACACCTTAGCCAGGAAAATCATTCAGATGCATGTGGATTGCTGTAGAGATGATGTTTCAGCTCCGTGATGATGAAGATGATGAAGATGAAGATGATGTGTGTGTGTTTGTTCTGGTTTGTCATTGCTGTGTGTTTATGTTTTTAGATCTATTCCCCCGATCACACCAATAACAGCTTCTCATCCAACCCCTCCACTCCTGTGGGATCTCCTCCCTCGCTCACAGGTATGTGTGTGTGTGTGTGTGTGTGTGTGTGTGTGTGTGTGTGTGTTTGCACCGACGTGATTACTCTGTTCACTGCTTAACTATGCTACATAAACTGAGTACTGTTATTTATGTGCCATCAGGTTTATTACAGTTAACTAAATTTAATTTAACTATTTAAATTTAAAAATATAAATATTTTAGCTACTGTCCAAAGAAAAACTGCAATAGAAAAATTTTATTCGAAATATATAAATTAGTGATGTCCCAAGAATAATCACAGTTAATTGCATCCAAAATATATATATATACTATAAATATATATATATAAAGTACAAAAAACACAAAAGAATTACCTATATATATATATATATATATATATATATATATATATATATATATATATATATATATATATATATTTAACAAAATTTCTACAAAAAACTATTACAAAAAATTCTAAAAAACTAAAAAGTTTGTACCTTAATATAGTGTTTTATTTAGGTGGTTATTATCGTTATATAAAAATAAAACCATAAAAATACATTTGCATTTCTTGAAATAATATAAAATCTAAAGAAAAATGAAATAGATAATAATAATAATAAATATATAATAAAACATTTTAGCTAGTTACCAAGGCAATATAAAAATGCTCAACAAAATTTTTATAAAATGAAAATTACTAATATAAAAAAATGTATATAAAAAAACAGTATCCTAATGATAGCCTACTAAAATAACATGCATATAAAATGCATATGCATATAAAAATAAATGACTTATTATATATATATATATATATATATATATATATATACTGTATATATATATATATATATATATACTGTATGTATATATATATATATATATATATATATATATATATAGCGCACTGCTAAAAGCATTCATTCTTCATATTCGATTCAAACTCATTCACACACTTCATCTCAAAGCCTAATTAATGAGTCATTATTCGCATCGCCATGGAAACGACCGCCGCCTAATTGCTATTTTTTAGAACGCCAACGTCATTAGACCGACAACCGTTAAATGCGCAACCGCAAATTAATATTTAAACTTAAACACGCGAGGGAAGTTTAAGTAACTAATTTAATAATTTTCTCGTTGGCGGCGGCACAGATACATGCAAAATTTATTTGCACATGAATGCGGCTGTAATTATGTGCTAATTAGCATTTGAAAATGAGGTTTAATAATACAGGGGAGCGTCTGAAATGCTTGTTTCTGTAAAGAAGTACGATTTGAAAAAACACGGCGTAATTAGACGCGACGTACGTAATGAGCGAACGCGAACAGGTGAAGGTCAGGGAGAACGCTGCTCTCTAATTACCGCCGTCTTAACTGGAGAACGGAAGAATAACGAGGTGGTATTAGCATGAGGGTGGTCACCTTTCAAAGGAAGGGTCAGCCACCAGCTCCTCGTCAAGATCAGAAAACTGGACTACAAAGACCACACCGGGCTGTTTATTCCGGCGGAGCGAGGGACGCTCAATTAAACCCGTTTATGTCGGATCAATGGAAAATATGGATTTGTGGGATATTTTAGCAGAAGAGAGATTCGACCGCATAAACAAAAATAAAAGCAAAACCGTTACGTTCGTGAAGCTTTGTGTGCAGTCCGGTCAAACTGAGGGAAAAAAAAAACATAAAAATAAAAAATCGCATAAAATTATATTACGAACTTATTAAAAGTTATAAAAAATGACAAAGAAAACAACTAAATTATGAAAAATGTCTAAGATAAAACCTACAAATTAAAGATGGTATTATTTCAGTTAGTTGCCAAGGCACCATTTCACATTTTAAATTAAATTAAATTAAATTAAATTAAATTAAATTATTATCTAAAATTAATTACATTAAATTATTATCTAAAATTAATTAAATAAAATTTTATTTTATTTTATTAAAAATGATTAAAATAGAAATTTTAGTTTTAGATAAAATCTAAATCTAAAAAATATATCAACTGTATTTCAATGCAGGGTTTTTGTATTAATTTTATATAGTTTTTATAATCGCTATTTTCATGTTTTTAGTCATTTTTTTGCTTATTTTTAGTTTAATTTATGGGGATATATATATATATATATATATATATAAGTTTTATTAATTTTTATTCCAGTTTTAGTTATTTGAGTGCATTAAGTTGTATTACATATCTATGATATTATGTTATATTTTATTTCAATCAATCAGTAAAATAAACGACAACAAAACACACAGCAAAAGCTGTTTAATTCACTGGGGTTTATTTGTAGCAAGAACCGAAAATACATTGCACGGGTCAAAATGTTCCTTTTATGCCAAAAATCATTAGGATATTAAGTAAAGATCATGTCCCATGCAGATATTTAATAGACGTTCTACCGTGAATGTATCAAAAGCATTGCTAGGAGCTTGCTTTGGACGACTTGGAAGATGATTTTTTCTCCTGACGTTGATTGTTGTGTGTTCAGCTGCCGGCTCGGCCGTCTGGTCCAGAAACGGTCAGGGAGCCTCGTCCCCGAGCTACGAGCCGCCGCTGCACTCTCTGGTGAGTCTCTGTCGATTTGAAAGCGAAAGTAAAGCCGGTCGCCGGTGCTGACCGTGAGCGTGTGTCCCGCAGCAGAGCCGTATCGAGGACCGTCTGGAGCGGCTGGACGATGCTATCCACGTGCTCCGGAGTCACGCGGTCGGTCCGTCCACAGCCATGCCCGGAGCTCACGGAGACATGCACGGACTCATCCCTCCGTCTCACGCTCACAACGGAGCCATGAGCGGCCTGAGCGCCGGATACAGCGGAGGACTGCTGCCCTCCAACAGACACTCGCTCATGGTAAGAGCCCTGACCTCTGACCTCTGTGCTCCCGCCGTCTGGAGACACTTCCTGTTCCAGTTATTGTACTTATAGCTAAAATTCGCCAAACTAAACTCAGTTGGAATCAAATACGTTTCAACTGAAATTAAAGTTAAATATAAAAAAAAAAAAAAAAAAAAAAAAACTGTAAATTTCATGTAGCTGGCAGGGCAACTTTTTTAGTTTTAAATAAAAAAAAAATCTATTAATTAATAATAAAAAAAAATAATAATTTTTGTTTTGTTTTAAATA